>NC_038245.2:5666138-5831430 GCF_000004515.6 Glycine max
CCTATTAACTAACATGTACGGTATTAAAATATTATATTCAGATGATAACCAGAGAAGATAAATCATAAACTTGTAACCAATTTAAGTAACTCATTTGCATGTAATGATAAATTATAAATCAATAGCCTATCTAACAACTCATAGTATTCATAAAAGATAATATTCTTATACAACTCAAAATAAAGTCAACAATAATCATTTAATAGGATTTTCTCTATAAGTATTTAGTATTTAGTATATATCAATATTTTGTTATATGTTTAATTCACTGAATGTGGATTGAGTTAGATTTTAGTGGGATCCAACATTTTAAATCCATTATTAACCCAATCTTAATTAGGTTCACTAAAATAAAATACATATAATATATTAATGCAATTTAACTCACAAAAATTTAATTAAATTGGATTTGATTAGAAAAATTCACATGAATATTATCCATTTAGGCCCCTCATCCTTACCATCACTCTCCACACAATTGCCAGTACTCTATATACATTATTTATATTAAATACTTATTTGTAGCCATTTCCATGGCCAATATAATTCATATTTTGCATTTTGGTTGTTTGATTGATTATTTCCTAATTAAAATTTTATATATGATAATAGTATAAGAATTGTTTATTGACACAAAATTGGCCTAAAATAATGCAAAATAAATTTATTAACCTTATTTTTTCTGATGTGAAAGTTGTAAAAGCCTACATGTTTGGCATCATCTTCAAAAGTCACAAATGGGGGAGATATATGATTAAAGCTTGAGTCACCTTTCAGTTCAGTCCTTGCAGTTGCACACATGCACTTATAATGTAAACGCTCCAGAATTTAGAAACTGACACCACATGTGCCTAACCCACGTGCATCATCAGCATCAACGCTACCAGCCTACCTCACCCTCCAACCAGTCCTCACTTCTTAGCTTAATGGGAAGTAATTCTGTTGGAAGCAAGTAAAATTAAATATTATCTGTAGCAAAATTCTCCTTTTAAATATTTAATATAATTATATATTCAATACTCGAATTAAAATCTTTAATTAAGTTAAAATAATTTTTTATCCATACACTTCATGCTTACTTTATTATTTTGCATGCTATGCCTATGCATCTTTATATATTAATCAAAACCAGATATGTATTGTGTGTTCCCATCGTAAGTTATGCTTTGCGGGGACATATCCCTAGCATGACATGTACTATAACTTTATTCATTTCCCATCTGCTAAACGACTTTTTTATCCAAAAAATAAATATTTATTTAAAAAATACAAATCAAAAAATATTTACCAAATGAAATTATTATTCACTTTGAGAAGTTGATTCCCCAAAAATTGATTTTTCCATGTGAATAATTTTTTTCGCCTTAGTTTAGAAATTAATTCTTGAGAAACCCGAATTTTAAACTAAGGTTTTTTTAACACATGTTATGAAATTTGTTCCTGGAACTGTTTCATAATGTGTTTTTTTTATTCTTTTATTTTATTTTTGTTTTATTAGTTGTTTTACTATTTTTTGAATATTTATTTTTTCCTTTTTAATTATCTATATTTAAGTTTAAATAGAAAATAATTTTATTTTGTATATGTTGTTATTTTTTGCATATTTTTGTTTTATCATTTTCTGAAGAATTAAAATCATTTTTTAAAAGTGAGTGATGAAATATCGCTGATTTGAAAAAAATAATAATACGAAAATAAATATGTTTTTATCTCTTATATCTTTATTTTGTAGTAATTTTAACAAACACACTATAGTGAATACAAACTCATAAAAATTACTCACATAAAAATTATAAAATATTTTGATACTCAAACTAAAAAAAAGAAATATATAGTCAAAAGACTAAATAAACCAAATATAATTCATAATAAATAAATAATTATTTTTTTAAAAAAATAATTGTTTTCTTATTTGTTTTAATTTGTGTTAATTTTTTATTTGACTAATTTATATATATTAATTTATAAAAATATAGTTTATGTAGAATAGTATTTTTAAAAAAATCCTTAAATGAAACCAAATTTATCTCGATTGAAATAGACAAAAAAAAGACTTAGATAAATAAATAAAATTTATCTATAATAGGTGACTTAGATAAATAAACAATTATTCATGTTTATGATATTTTATCGATCGAATGTTAATGTAGTTCCTAAATATAAACTGTCGGTTAAATAAAAATTTTATAAACAACAAATAATTTTTATTTTTTTATTGAAAGATTAAAATATTTTTTTTGAAAAATGGAAATGAAAAGAAAATGGGAAAAAATTATATAGTTTTAATAGTTTAATTTTTTTCATTAAAAAAAATTGTGGATATAGTGCTATTTTGCATGATTAAAGAAAAAGAATTTAGGTAAACATCATAATCCTTTTGGACTAACATAATTAAAGTAGATAATCTTTTAAAAAATAACAATAGAATTCCAATGATGAATTGTAAGTTTATTCAAACAAAAGTAGCAACAAGTAGTTTGCGCAATGACTACACTGATTCATCACGCATCAGATCAATAATCTCATCAGGTGTTCTTGATTTCCTTGGTTTGTGCGGCAGGACAATGATTTCATCTGGAGAACGCTCAAAAGTTGCATTTAACTCAATCAAACATTTGCTATTGAAGAGATGAAAAATATTTTTCTCACATCAACGTCGTGTTTGAGCTCCATACAGTCGTATTCAACACAACTATCACCTACATAAATTGGTTGACGGTAAAAAAGATTTATTAAAATTTTACAACCTCCATTGGTGTAAAACATTATTTTCCTTAAGGCAGCAAGTGACATGTCCTCCCTATGGCATTCAAATATTATCCTTTCATATGATGGAATCAAGTTACCATTGCAATACACAAGAACAAATATACATTATCCATATTTTAAGCAATATGGTGAATATCAAACAAAGGTGTTGAGTTTCATCTAACCCATACTGCTTTATATATTAGGTAATCAAGTGTTCTCCCCATGACTCATACCAAAGGTTGAGATCACACTGACAATATAAACACTTTAGATTGAGTCTTACTTAATTACGTTTGATTTGTGCAATTCAAAAAAAAATATTCAGTCAAATCGTCTCGTAGAAAGAATTGTCCAATTACGCCATCTCAAAACAAGCACTCTAAGGTCAAATCATATGGGAAAAAGCAATGTAGAATCAAATAGTCTTGAAAAAATCAATGTTCATTCAATTCGTATCAGAAAAATGCAATGTTCATTGTATTAAATGCATTTGTTCAATGTTCATTCAATTAACAAGAACAAATTGACAATCATCATAATAGGACATAATTAACAAGGAAATTAATGTCGCTTGCATCCACTAGTTCCACATCTGGGAGGTTGTTTATTTCTTGTCAGCTGTCGACATACTCGTTCATGTTCTTGTAGTTGAAGTTGTTCATCAGAATTGATTGGCCAATTAACACATATTTGTGTCTTTTCTTCCAAATTACAATCCATTATTGATGTTCCTTCGCCCAATTTGTGTCATTATGTCCTCTTATGTCAATATAATGGATTTTGTTAAGATTACACGATGAATTTGATATGTCTTGACAAAGTTCAAATTGAAGTTTGACCTTGTCAACTTGTTGTCATACTACCATTAGAAAACAAATTAAAGCGACACAAACACTTCATATTTTGGCAAAAATGACTCAAACCCTCTGTAAGACATCCAATGGAACTAAAAAAATAACTTGCGTTAATAATTTGAAAAACAATGTAATTGACGTTTGAATAAATAAAAGGAAAACCAAATGGTTCAACCTCCTCGTTACACATGTTGTCAAATCTTGACCTGTAGCCTATAACATCACTGTGTGGGATTCTAGAAAATCATAGCCCTTTGTCACTCCATCTAGTGAAATGTAATATGTTAGTGTCAAATACATAACCAAAAATGGACTTTGTTTCAGTGGGAAATTATTGTTTACCTAGGTGCAAGTGAATACCACGATTGACGCTGGACCCTTGGTTGAATGAATGACGTGCGATACCATGCCCAAGACTGCAACAACACTATACCTTCCATTTTTTGGATATGGGTGATAACGAATGTCAAATCATTAAAAACAAATAAAACTAGGAAATTCTATAGCACATGCTTAATCTAGATCGAACTCAAAAATATGATTTAATTTGGTTCCTACATTTATTCACTTATAAACAGAAAGGGGGAAAATTTATTGAACAATTTGTAATCGACTATAAAGGAATGCGAAAACACACAAAAACAGAGATGAAGAAACAAAACAAAATAAGAACATAATACAAGTCAAGTTTAATAGCATCAATCCAATTCACCAAACCAATGTAAATCAAATTATTATAGTTACTACGGATGATGTTCAATGTGAAAGTTCACTCAGGTGCATTAGAGAAAGTTTAATCGAATCAGTCTCCCTAAATTGTCTGATATCGCAAATTAGGTTGGAAAATCATCCAAACAATCTGTGATTAAATTTTGAAATTAGGAAATGAATCCATAACCTAATCCATTTTCAATCCAAAGCATAATCATAATCATGAAAATAAAAAATAAGATTGAATAGAAAGATGAACATTCAAAAAGGTTAACAATACTAAACCATAATTCAAATTTAGCCTTGCTTGGAATGGATACTTTGATTGATTAATTGGTTAGCCTTTCATGATCATCAACAATGAAAAGCCACGAAATTATGTTCAAGAAATGGAAGAACAAAAGTGAAAAAAGGAAGAAGAATGAAGAATAATTAAGAGAAAAGAGAAAGCTTGCACAACAAGTAGCTAATTCTATTTTTTTTTTTTGTTTTGAAAATGAAGTAACTAACTAAATTTTATTAATATATAGAGTGACTACTCATAAGGAAGGGATGGACCTTGATTAGGCTCATCTGATCTACTTAATTAAATTAATTACATAAAACAAAGCCCAAACTCATGCCTAATTATTAAAGTGCAGAGGTTCTGACTTCCAAGCTCAATTTGACCCTCGAAATGACAAAATTGGCCAAAGCTTTCAAGTTTTGATTGATGAAAAGTTTTGTTTAGCATAGAGTAATCAGAACCATGTGATTTAGGGTTCACATGTGTGTAATTGATTAAAGGTGAATCAACAAGTGAATCCTTCTGGAACTTCATTAAGCGTGACTCATGCACTAGCAAAAGTGCCTCAACATGAGCAATTGGTTGAGGCTCAAACTTGCTCTCAATAATAGAGATAACTTGATGATAATCGGAAGGAAGACCTTCAAGGATGAAGTAGCTGTGTTCTTGAAGAGAAATCGAACTTCATATAGACACAAGATCTTGCATAATGTTGATTTCAAAATTAATTTAACAACTAATCCAAAAAAAAAATATTTCTCGACTATCTCAAATAACTTTCCTTTTTATTAATAATTAAAAATAACTATGTATCACAATATAAATTATTTACTGTAAAATTGAAATATAATTTATTATTCCAAAATATTTATTTATTATCAATTTTATAAATTTAATTTATTTATTTAGTAAATATAGCATTTAAAAGAAACTAATAACATTTTGGAATACTGTTATAAATATGTGACTAAAATTTAATTTATATCTAGTGTAAAAAAATAAAAATAAAAAGTATTGCATACACCAATCAGTATCTCGCCATCTTGTTTTATTTTTTTTTTACACAAAGCTTTTATTAATTGCAATTGTTTTTGTGCTCAGGTTGAATTGGAATAGTTTCCAAGAGATTATGACATGGAGTCCGGTAAGTCATTTGGGGGAAATGATATTATCAACTTGGTTGCAAGGTGAGATCATGTTTATGCAATAGTCCCCCCAAAATATATTCTCTATGTATAAATGTAGGCTGTGTTTTCTAGTAGGATATAAAATATATCTTGATCTGCCTTTCTCTTTGTACAGCATACTATTCATAATTTTAATCCCTATACTGAAGATATATTTTTAAGTATTTCATGCAATTATATTTTTATCTTAAAGGCTCTAATTTGAAATTGTTAAATAAATTGCATACCAATTAAAATATGATTTTAAAATTACTTAGTAATAAGGATAACCTTTTATCATTATTAGTGGGAAAAAAATACTATAAAAGTAAATATAATAAATAATATAATTAATATTAAATATAAAATTTTACATAAATATATATATATATATATATATATATATAATATTATGATGAATAATTTTTTTCATATCTATACGTGTAAACAAAAAAATATGTATCTCTATAACTCTACATATATAAGTAAACAAACTATCAATGTATAATTTAAATTTACTGTGAATATACTTTATAAGAACATATTGTGGATGTGATCAATATGAACCAAAAAATATATTTTTACTGGGAAATAGATATTTTGTGTCTAATTGCTTTTTCATTTTTTAAAAAAATAATTGGTGGATAATTTGTGTCCTTACTTTTTAATACAAACAAAAATTAGGTAAGAAAAATATTTGTGATAGAATCTCTTCTTTTTCTGATTGGTGTATACATCCTCCAACTTATCTTTTTCTTTTTATTTGATATGACCTTTGTGAGATCCTTGTATACAGGTTAGAGTACTCTTCTTATATATACTGTTATATAATAAAGTTTTGCTTTATAAAAGTACTCTTATATATACTGTTATATAATAAAGTTTTGCTTTATAAAAGGAATTAAGTAAAATAACTTCTAAAACTAAGATGCATATTCTAGTATCCGGGTAAGTATATTATATTTATATTTGTTAATGTTAGTAATTAGTATTGTTAGCGGAGGATTCGAAGCAATTAATTAATGTATATGTATATATGTTGATTGTGTTTGGCGGCCTCATGTTTGGAATGTGAGCACTGCAAGACTGATCAGGAAAATTAATGTGAAAAGTTGCAAAGTGTAATAATCTTATAAAGCATATCTTTTAAGATGATCGTCACGAAATAACCGTCTTAAAAAACATACATACTAAAACAATTCTTAAACAACCGTTTTAGAAAACTAACAATCGTCTTAAAAAACATACATACTAAGACGATTCTTAAACAACCGTTTTAGAAAACTAAAATTATAAGATAATTATTATATCATAATCGTCTTAAAAAGAAAGGTCTAACAAACTTTCTAAAATAATCCTGATGTAATAACTGTCTTGAAATATCAGTCTTAAAAAGTTTGCATTTTTGAAGTTTGCATTTTTGAAGATGATGTTTTTCAAAACTTTTTAGCGATGTTGACTATAACAACAGTTAAAAATCATCATCATCGTGAAAGCCCAATTTAACTGTCATTAAAAAACTTTATTGTAATAGTGAGAGCATCAAACAAATACTTGATCTGGAGTAGAAACTCACATCGTTTTTTCCACCAAGTTTCACAGTGCGTAATTATCACGACATAACTTGTGTTTGCTGATGAAAATAATCATGAATTCTCAAACAAATTTCATGAGTGAACGTGGCCCAAACAACGAGCAAGAATCGACGGTGAAGGTGTTGATTGGAGCTATGCGAGAAGAATTTGATCTTGTTGTTTGATGTTGTTGTTCCCAGGTTTCATAGGCTAGATTCTCAATACCAACTACACAATCATCTTCAATGAGAAATTTTAGGGGAATATGTAGATTTGCAACAAATCATTGAAATCGATACGATTTGGTGATTGGCTCAAACTTGTTGATGCCATATCAAAAACGTAGAATCATCAAGCTTTGTTGAGAAAGAATTTGGGAACGAAGAAGAAGAAACAAACGAATTTGCAGAGGCCGTCATGGAAGATTGAACTAAGCTCTAGATACTAAAAAAGAAAAGTAAAACAAATATTTGAGAGAAGTGAAAAACTAATAAAGGAAATAATGATTTTCAATAGGCAAGTGAGTCTGAGATTACAGATCTATATTTATAGATAGATTTACAATAACAAAATCCTAACTAACTTTGTAATTGTAAACTGACATCTAACCACTATGGTTAAATCTAACTAGACAGTTGCAGTTGAATAACTGCAAGTTAGTGTATTACTCTAATAATAAGGATCCAAGTGTGGTAGACGAAGTCACTAGCTCTGGCAGTAGCAAGAGTGAATTCCAATGAGCAACAAGACCTGCATACACATGCATAAACACTCCAATGCCACCATTGCCAACGCCAAAGAATGTAAGAGTTGAGTAATGAGGTTAGCATCTATATTTTTAGCCTAGGCATGCATGAAATATCTTATCCAAGTTATAAATGGAGAAAAGTTAATTATAGACCATTGGTCTCGTGAGAAGCCCAATATATATCTCCTTAACATTCATTTTCTCGTAAAAAAAATCTAAATTAATTCACCATGTAACAATACATAAAGATTTTCCCTCAAAAAACAATATACAAAGATTTGACTCGAAAACCTAATGCATTGAAACGCAAAAGAATCATGGCTTATTCCATGCAAGAGTCGACATTACATCATCGGGTTTTTGAGCTCTTTCTTTGTCACCACCCGATACTAAGGACTCACGAATCACCCTTTTGCTCACTGTATCACCCTTTGTTGCATTCTCTTCTTTACTAGTATTCCTTGATCCTTTGATCTCTTCTTTCTTTACTTGCTCCATCCTCTCTTTACGTGCCTCCATAACCAATTAACCACACCCTTATTATCACAACACAATGAGCATCAATCGTCACCGTACATATGGCACTTCACAATGGCCATGCGTAGCATTCAACTTGTATATATATACATCACAATCACTAATATATATGTCTATATGTTGGGTTATGAAAGAACAATCTGTGACTACACATGTCAATTCTTTGAACTTAGCACTGCTACGTGTCTTCGTGACCATAATTTTGGTTACACCGTGCGTTCAACTAGAATGTAATTATTTGAAGCAAGAACTACTATACGTGTCATTGTGTTAATTATAGACCATTGGTAATTACTAGAATGTAATTAGCACTGCTACGTGTCTTCGTGACCACAATCTGTGGCTACACTCATACACATGTCATGTCTTTGAAGCAAGAACTACTATACGTGTCATTATGTTATCATCTTCAAAGAGAAAATTACACGTGGCCACATGACTTCAAATTTAAGTAGACATAAGAGCGACGTGTTGCGTCTTCTCATATATATGAAGGATATGATAAGAATCTTATAATCGCCCACTGAAGCTGACGTATCTGACACAGCAAAGCACAATTATTTTTTAGTTGTTATTGTTACTTAAAAGGAATATCCATTCAAATTCAATCTTTCCTTCCTCTTCTTTTTTCTTAAATCAAAGTAGATATATAAAGAGGGGTGTAGATTTTAAATGTAAATGAAACATTAATTTTCTAACGAAAGCATAATTAAATGATCCTGTTGGAACCGTTCCTAAGGCATTAATTAGCCTTTTTTCCTTTTCTCAATCATAAAAAAAATGATAGAACAGAAATGTTTAATTAGGTGCTATTGTATTAGCTAGACCAGAGAGATATAAGGGATAATTTATACTATACTTCTCAAAGGCTAATTAACAGCAGTTATATATTTTATTCAAATATACAATTTTTCTATTTTATATCACCCTTATGGATTGTCAGTTTTTTTAACAAAAATACACACTTCTACGTTACTTTTACATATAGAGTACTGTATGTATACATACATATTCTCAAAACTAACAAAATAGGAGAAATAAAAAAATGTGTAATTTTATTCAAGAATAAGTGAAGAGGTAATTTGATCGACCTTAACAAATAATGATAATTGGAAATTGAGCAGTGCAGTATTTCTTAGATAACTTGCATAATATAGAATAATATATAGAGCATCAATATAGATGAAAAGTCAAAACGTCATTATATTAATGCACCCCCAAAAAAGAATCCTTGTTACAAAAATCAACCAAACAAGCACATAAATAATAATGTTAGCTTTCTAAACATTCCTAAAAGCTAAATGCACTTCCATCAAATTCAACTAAATGAGAATTAGCTGAGATTTGAGAATGATTTATAGTCTGTCTGCTTTGCCTATATATGATGATCCCAGCGACTACTAAAAGGAACATAATAAGCACATGAAAGAATATTAGAAGCAGAACATTGCCTCAGATAAACATTTTTAACCAACAAAATACATTTGCAAGCAATTGACTCGCCGCTGGAATTAAGATAGGACCCTCCGACCAGGGCCAGAACTGGATAAAGGGGGATCAACTTTATTTAAAAGTTAATTTTTTTTTTCTTTTTTATCCATAAAAATTAAAAATAATATCTATAAATTTATAATAATTTACATTTTTTTTTCAATCAATCAAGTTAAAACTCCTTAACTTTAAAAGTTAACTTTCATCTATTAAATATATATGCATCAAATTTTAGATAAAATACTTTTCTAATTATATATTTTAAAGCATTAATAATTTATTAAAAACATCTCTCTTTTGTATATGTTACAAAAATAATCTACAATTGCATGAGTCATGCCACTCGTGGAGAAATAGAAAAGCAAAAAAAAAAATCTATAATTGAATATAAAAATTAAACTTTTTCACAGATTTTCTAATCCATAATTTTGAAAATTTGAACAAAATTAGGAATTTTTTTAAATGTGTAGACTAAAATTGTAAAAAAAATAAGAAGATGAAAATCATAAATAAAAAAAGAGAAGCTAAAATTATAATTTAACCAGGAAAAAAAGAAGGAAAATAGAATATTTGTCTAAAACAAAATACATATAATTATTTTTCAGAAGTTATAAATGAAATAAAAATATTTTGTCAGATAAAGAAAAAGAGATAAAACCACTTAAATACTATTATCTTCAAAGTCAAACGCTACTACATAAAAAAAATTACCCAAATATAGATATACACATTAAAAATTTAGAATTAGAAAAGCAAGGGGCAATCCCCCCAAATGTATACATAAAGAAATCCGTCCCTCCCACCACCTTATCGAGTATATATGGAGTAAAAAAATTATGAAAAAATAGTAGTAAACCAAAATATAAAATAGAGTTTAATATGTTTTTGGTCTTAAATTTTTTTCAATTTTTTTTAGTTTTTATACAATTTTTTGTATGCATTTTTTATTCTTATATTTTTCTTTGGTTAATTATTTTAGTCATTACTATCAAACAACAATATTATCTGACAACATAAAACCACATTGACAATAGTGTGATTTATCACGTCTTCAAATAATCCAATAGTGACATACATTTTTTTAAAATTATATTTTTAATTTCTCATCAATCAAAATTAAAGAACATTTTCCTTCTTTGTGTAGAACAACATTATTAGGAGTAGGCTCAACATCATCCATGCTCCAGAGGCCCTCCCCCTATGCCTTATCAACATGTTGTAGCTGCCAGCACGACAGACATCCAGATAAACGACGAACATGACACTTCTTTTAAATATCTTTATATCTCTCTCTCCTTTTTATTATATAATTGCATTGTACATATATTCTTTTTTTGTAGATTGGTGTTTCTGGGCATTGCTCAAGATCTTCAAATCATATTGGATTCAACGAAAATGACCCCAATACTAGGGACTTATAAACACTGTTTTGAAAATCAAACTAGCCCAATCGGTTCGACTGGTTCAATTGAGAACCGATCTAGTGACTGATAAACTCCAAAAAAAAAAAAAGACATTCCACAACCAGTCAAATCGATCCAAAATTGGTGTAAACTGGCATTAACTCGGTGTTGAGAATTGGTTTGAACATGTCTTTTTCAATTTATTTTAATTTAATGTATAAACAAATATATATTTAAATATTCCACGTAAGTATCAATTATCTTGTACACGGTTATTAATTTGTTACAAAACATACAATTTAGTCATGCATATTAACTTATAACTCTTTAGATCTTGATTTTTATTATTTTATTACTTAAAATATTATATAGTTCAACTATTGTTATAGTATTGAATCTTAAACCAATATCTTTACTGATGTGTCTTAAATACATTGGTACGTCCTTTTTCCAGCAAGATTTTGTGTGACAAAAACTACCCTAAATGGTAAATTATTTTTTGTCTTGATTTGGTAAATATTTAATTTTCTAACATTATTTTGAAAAAAAAAATACATTTTCCGCTATGCAGTAAAATAATATTAAATGTGCATAATAAGATAAAAATATGGATTTTTTAGAAAATAAAATATTTACTATATTAAAAATATAAAATTTATTCAATATTTATTTTTTATTTAATTAATTTAAAGTATTTATTATTTTCACACAATGTTTTTAGAAATACACAATAATAAAACTCTTACAATTTTTTAGACTAATATTATAATCTTTTATTAATTATTTATATTTTACAAAGAAATTATTAAATATAAAGGTTAATATATTTAATACTTTTGAAACATAAAAATATTTAATATTTTTTATTCATATGGGTGAATAGGGTTGGATAACGAGGGTAGAGACTAACAGTTGGACTTAATGTCTGAAGCCCAACGAAGTAGCACAAGACTTAAAAGAAGAAGATTTTCTTTAGGGGCTCATTATTCATCAAAGATTTGAGAATGTGTGTCCATGCGATTTCCCTAAACTCTCCCTTGGGCCTAACTCTAACTCAACTCTCTCATTCATTGATGCTACAAAGGGATTTGGGTTGCTTTCTCGATAAATTTGGTGTCACATATTGCATCATCTTTTAAATTAAAAACATCCAGAAGATATAATTGACGCTGTTGAGGTTCTTTTATTCCCTCATTTCTAGTTTTATTTTAAAAATCCTAAATATGATTTCAATTTTCAATGAATGTCTATTGTGTTTGTGTTTGCGTTTAGGCCTAATTTCTCGATCTTGGTATATTTTCAATTTGGGTACGAACCCTAAAATCTATTTTCTATCACATTTGATTCATAGATTACCCTAATGATATGTAACTTGATTAATGATGTTAGATTTATATTTTTATCGTGTTTCATTTCAATGTGTTATCAAATGCATGAAACTTTTGACCCTTTTATTTGGCAAATTAACTTTTTATTTGTTTTATTGGTTTACAAAATTTCTATTTCTAATGTTTATTAATGTTATTCAGAGCATTTGTATCTGTTAGGTCACCCCTAATGCTCACCTCCAAAAAGACTTTGGATTGGATATTTTAGATTTAGAAGAGATCGTGACAACTCTTGAGGAAGAGTTTGGGTTTGAAATTCCTAATAATGAAGCTAACAAGACCAACTCTATTAAACTTGTAGTGGACCACATTGTATCTCATCCCCAAGCAAATATTGCATTGGACTAATAGTAAATAATTTAATGTAGCTTATCTTAAACTTATTCGATGTTGTTGTTTTACTGAGAAATAACATATTATTGTGGTCATTTTGTTTGCATGATGATCAATGGCAGATCTACTTTGCGAGTCTTGGGCAATTGCTTCCACCAACTTTAAAACTTTTCTTAATCAAACTTAGATATGTCATTATAAATTGCTCTCACAATTTCAAAGGTAATTTAAAAATTGAGTATTGTTCCACCTAATTTATGTAAATGAGTATTGCCCCAGAAACATAAATTTTTTGGATTCATCACTAATGATGATATTGGTCATTTTTTGGAATGAATTGTTGTACAACATCTTTTAGTTAAATTTTTGGACACTTAAGGTACTAACTCGGTCAGTTTCTATTGATGCTTATTAAAATTCTCTATTGTGACAGTGGAGGCATAATTAATCAAAGGGGTGAGGAGTATCAAAGGAACATACAATGGGAGCAGGAAAGGCAAGCGAAAGGTGAAACTGACAAGGTTAAATTAAACACTAGGTCAATTTTGGTCTAATTAAAAGTAAGATGTGTTTTTCTAATTTCCATTTACCTGAAATCCAAATCTTACTATTTATTAGCCAATCATGTGAATCTCATTTGGGATTTTATATTTGGCCCCATATGTTTATTTTGGTTTTTCTTTAAAGAAAATATTTTTCCTACATCTCAAGGAATATTTTCCTTTAGAGAGAAGATAAATAAAAGTAAAAAAAAATGTAACGAATATGTGACTGACAAAGGAAAAAATATATATAAAAAAAAGCTATACAATAAATACAAAAGTTGAAATATGAAAAAATAGGATTATAAATTATTTAATGTGTCTAATTCATGTACATAAAAACTTTATGTTGCTCAGTAATTTTGCATTGATACATTTTTCCTCCTTTTAAACCAACAGGAATAAATCTACAAAATTATATTGTTATACACCAACTGATTACTCCAAGATCATATGGTAGTGAAGATTTTTTATCTGACCTAATGGATGTTGTTGGATGACCAACCGGGCTTCTATTGCTTGCCTGTACCCAATGTTGAAATTGAAGCCACCACCTTTATACATGGCCCACCAGGGACGGAGAAGGAATCAATCAAGAAGGCAAAGCTGCAATTGAGTTTGAATATCTAAGGCATTTTGTATCTAGGGTTTTCAATTAATTTGGCTTGGGACTAATTTGAGTTTTTATTTTATGTTTTTGTGGTTAGTGCTTGTGTTTTGGATATCTTTGTACGGGTCCATGACACTGACCCAAAAACAAAATAAAAACTCAATTAAGTCCCAAGCCAAATCAATTGAAAATCCTAGATACAAAATATCCTAGACCTTCAAACTCAAGTTCACCTTCACCTTCTTGTTTGATTCTTTCTATTTTCCAGGTGAACTAAGCATAAGGGTGGTGGCTTCAAGTTCAGCATTGGATACAGGGGAGCTGAGTGCCAACAATAGCCCAAGTGGTTGTCGATTAACATTCATTAGGTTAGGCTGAGTGCATTTGGTGCCTTTATGCTCCAAGAACCGCCACAGTCCATTATCACATGTCACAAAGTGGCATCTCTTGGTTTGGTACCCTCAAGTCTTACCAACGAGTGGCATTAAGTCTGGCTAAAGTATTCATAAAAAAAGTTATGGCTAAGATGTGTGAGTAGCTTTAATTTTTGAAGGCACGTGCCAATAGGATATTGTTGCTTCCAATTCAAACCTTCACATGCAACAATAACTAAGTGACTTCTACTTCTACTTTCACTTTCTACCACTACCACATTGCTTTCTTGGCTCCTAAGATTACAATAACTAGTGCATTGCAATGCATATGCACTAGTGCAACAAACTCGTGCTTTCATGACCCTTATTTTGGTTTTGGTTGTTGTATTGTGAGCATCAATTGTGTAGGCAATAAAAATGAGAGTTGGTTCCAAAAAAAAGTTTCCACCATTTGTTAAAATTTTAATACTTATGAAAACTACTTTCTGGAAGTGTTAAAATTTTAGCATACTCGAAATGTTACTTCCCGAAAAGGGTATAAAGGAAGGTACTTTTAATAACTATGTGTGTACAATGCATCAAGCTTTTCACCATTTTATTGGGCATGATTTTTTATTTCGTTTTGTTGTTTTGAAAATTTCCATTTCTAATATTTATTGATGTTATTCTGAGCTTTTTATTTGTCAAGTTACCCCTAATGCGAACATATAGAATGACAATTTGATTTTAGTTTAGATCCTATAGAGATTGTGATGGCTCTTGAGGATGAATCTGGGTTTGAGATTATTGATAATCAAATTTACAAGATCAACTTTGAAACTTGCAGTGGAGATAAATATTATCAGATTCAAACTGGTCATCGACTCAAATAAGGTATTAGGTCAGTAATTAATCTAATTAAGATAATAATTGACTCGCACGACCTAGTATATAACAAATTTATAAATTTTATAATGAGATTACATATATATTAATTTTATATTTGAAATCGTGTATGTGTATATTGAAATTATGTATTTATATTATATTTGTCACAATTATAACACTTTTCAATTCATCAAAGGAAGCACCGAAGCACAACCATTGAAAAAATGGTTTGCAAATAATCGCGGGGTTATCGATTTCCTGGTCAAACTGGGCTAGTCAGAGCTTAGTCCAATGACTTTGGTGGAGATCTGTAGATAATATGGAACAACCGCATGCCATTTGATCCAAGCGCTGAGTTGCAGTGTTTTCTTATTTTAGGGTTACATATTTCAACCCAAGTTCGTTGGTTTGAATATTGATGACGTTTCAATTATGTATTTTTTTCATAAATCACTTGGTTTCATGTCCTTTCTCCTTCATTTAGTGTTTTGTCTCTTGATTGTTTAACTTCAGCTTTTCATATGTTTCCATGTATTACTCCTCTTTCTTTGTATTTTTTTCATTTGGGATAAGTAAGGAGTCTTCTATTATTCCTTTTGTTGAAAGACTTATTTTTTAAAATGACTCTCATGTATCATCACCCACCAAGAACTTAATTCTTTGTTAGGTTATTTTTATACTTTTTATATTTTTTTTTACCAATTTTTGTCGTTTAGCCATGTTTTGCCTTAACAAAAACATTTCACAGACAGGCACTTTTGACAAAATCATACAAACTTGAGACTAATTAATGGAACAAGATATTGGTTGATATTTCCTATCTCTTTTAAGTTTTAACTATTGGTTTAATTTATCTATCTTAACATTGTGTATGTACTTTTAATTATTAAGTTTTATCTATTTCTTTCTTTCTAAAATATAGTATCAATTACATAATACTACCTGCGGTCCTTTTTTAAAAAAATGAAATCTAATTTTAATCCTTAAACTTTTTATAATGTATGCTTTTAGTTTTTAAACTTTTTATTTACTTTAATCCTTACTATTAGTTTCTTAATTTTTTTTCTTCATCCCTAGTAGGACTAAAATTAAGAATGAAAAAAAAGTTTAAAAAACTAAAAACAAAGTTCAAGAAGTGAAAATAGAAATCCAAAAAAACTTGGGTCCTGCAAAGATAGTAAACCCTTACTTGGTATGTTATATTAAAAAAAAAATGTTTTATTATAACCGGTATAGTCAAACTATTGAATCTTAATTCAATATCTTCGCCGGTTCAATTACCAGACTAATTTTAAAAGCATTGATCAAGATTCTTATCGTTCGAATGGATGCACCATATAAGAGCCAAATCCCAAATTGCACTCTCAAGTATCAAATTCAAATATAAGAACTTATCTCAACAGGCTAACATTTCATTGCATTGCAAGCAATGAATTAATATCTCAATCGGCTCATACATCATTCAAAATAATAAATGCATAAACAAAAACAGTGTCTTAGCCTAAAATTTATACTAACAACTATATGAAGAAGAAAAAAAACTAATTCATCCTTCTAATAAGCTCATTTATGTAATCCTCCCTGTTGCCAGCATCACCTCCTTCAACATAATGATTTCTTTTCTTCTCCAAACCACCAAGGGGAGCTTTGAGCTTAAAAGGCCACAGAAAATTGTTGGCCTCCTTGAAATGAGGTCCAACAGTCAATATCTCATGGATCAGATCTTCAACGCAAATGATCCCATGCTTCCCCAAAGTCTGGCATTGAATGTTATGTCAGCGAAAAAACTGAGTAATAGAACAAACAAGCAATGGAGATATTTAAAGATGACTAGCCGGTACACCAGACAGACCTGTTCAACAATAGAGTTGTCATTTAAGGCAATTCTCTGCTTGTTAACTTTTCCATAGCCCCTCTTGTAGATCAATTCTTTTACACTCTTCAAATTAGGGTACCTGAAGTGGATTTGCAAATATTAAGAACCCGTGGTGCAGGTAATGAACCATATGACAATCAATGTCGTTGAACTTTCACTTACCCATAGGTAACATAAGGCTCTACCCTATGCAGCATATTCACGGTAGCTTTGTTCACTTTAAGAAAGACGCCATTAAAAATCTGCAGCCAAAATAAACATAATAATAAAGCTATACTCCAACTTTGCTTCGACATATGACAAAGCTAGAAGGTAATCAATAAATGAAAGAATATAAAAGTCCAATAGAGGATATTAACATATAAAATAACAGGCAAAAGCAATTCTAAAATCACATGTTTTCAAATTAACATTTAAAATATAATTCGAAATGTGCCACAGATGCAACAAAATTTTGAAATAAACAAGTTAAAACTAACAAATCAACACTAAACACGTAAAGGTCAAAGCAGAATGAATCAGAGGCACATGGTAGCCGAAGCAGCGACTAACAGCACAGCAAAAGCACCCACACACAATTGCAGTGATGCAGTGCATTACAACTGCAGACAGAGAAACAATTTATAGCGCCTACTAGCACCAGCATGCATACATACGCAAATGATTGCCCATACACCTCCATTTGCCCAGTTAAAGACGTGTTTCACGATGGTAGTGATTTAGTATGAGGGTCGAGGTAGGCACATATAGTAAAAAGCTCGAACAAGGTTTTGCAAAACAATTTATGATTGGGTGGATGAAATAAATTTGTATAGGGTGCTTTTGAAAGTAACTTGATCAAAACAACTAGATTTTCTTTTAAAGGATTCTAGCATAGCATGATTAGAACACTTTAGCATGATCCTACTAAGGTTCTACCAAATTGGGTTTAAAGCTGGGATTAGAATCATTTAAGCCATCAAAACATTAAGCATTTTAGAAAAAAAATCATTTATGGAAAAATCCACAAATAGAGCAACATAATTTCCATGCAAAAGAAACTCATTTAGAAAAAAGTCATAACTAACTCTTCTTGAGCTTCTTTGTCAAACTCAAGGAATCAGCATTTCAGGATCACTGCACTGTAATTTACTTGGCCTCTCAAAACAAGTCAATTCGTCACATTACATAGAAACAGAAACACAAATAAATATAAAAAAACTCAAAGAAAACAAAAGCAAAAACAAAGACCTGACAATCTCCTCTACATCCTCCAACAAAAATCAAGTTACTTACAAGCATTGATTAAGATCAAAAACACTAGCAGCAATTCATCAAGTGACCAACAAAAAAGAATCTCAAATTGTATTTGTAAGTAGTTTACCTGTCTCAAACGCAGAAGCTGCAGAATCTTCCTTGTTTTAGGATCCATGGCATTGATACTGACATTACATAAATTCCATTTAGCAATAAAAACAACAATAACCAAAAAGACAATATACTAGCATAATGTTATGATACATTAATAAATTAATTAATTACCCACGGATCCTGATGATGAACAAGAGCTTAGCTTCAGGTTCAACATAAAACCCTCCCTTAAGCTTGGCTTCACGCTTCAACCTAATCAACTCCTTTTGCTGAAAAAACAAACACACAAACACAAATTATAAAAAAAATATTAAAAAACAAAACATTATTAACGCAACGCTTCAAGATTCAATTTTAATTTTAATACCTGCTCGTCGTATTCCTTTGAGTACTGTTTGGCTCTGTTAAAAATCAGCTTCCGCGTTTCGAACCTCTTTTTCTTTGCGGCATCGAGTTCCTGCTTCTTCTCCAAAGCCCACTCCTCGTTCCTCTTCTCCTTCTTCACCACCGATTCCGGAACCAACGCCTTCGCTTCGCCCATTCTTCACATAACAATGGTTTAAAAATTAGAATAATCATACGCGTTTAATCAACAATGAGTGAAAGCAAATGCACACAAGTTCACGAGATTTTCATCAGAACAACAACAACAAAAAAAAAAAAACAGAGAAAAACTCACTCGATGGTGTGCTCTGCTTGCAACCGCGGCGGCGGAGGGTCGTGAGTGGTGAATTCTGAGAGTTTTATATATATAGGATTATCGATCTGAGTGTTATGTTTAGTTTTGTTTTTTTTTTTTTTGTAGTTTTCCAATTTTTTTCATTTTCACAAAGTGGTCTTTTTATTTTTTTAATTTAATACTGGAGTATTTTTAGTTTCAAAATTTACAATGAGTTCCCTGATAAAAAATTAAGCATTACTATTAGCTTCCAAGGTTGAGTGACATATGTTCATATATAATTGATTATTTAAGAGATATTTATGTGTTTAAAAAATATTTTATCAGTTATTGAAGTCATTAATTATTTGCTTTACTTTCAATTTACTCTCATTATTAATTAGACAATTAACAATTATCTCATAAATAATTACTCCATCTTTAAAATGTAAATTACATCCATCCAAAATCTTTAACCTTCACATTATCAAAATCTCCAATTTCCAAAATTAGTAATGTGAATTCAAATTGAGTAACAAAAACGTGAGACACATAAAATAAGTTAATGGCCAATGTTTAATTATTTCTCTGAGGACTCGGTTACTTTTGAAAATTAGGGAGACTTTGATAATAAATTAAAAAATAGAAAGATCAATTTAGTAAAATGGTAAAAAAAAAAATAGGAAGACTCTTTGTTATTGGCCCTTGCAAAATTTTTAAATACATGAATCAAAATGTTAGTATTTTTTAAGCAGAAAAAAAATATTCAAGAAATCAGAATTTCAAAATGTTGTGTTTTTTAAGCAAAAAAATAAAAAATACTCAATGAAATCACCATTTTGTGTACAAAATATTTCATAGAATGAGGATTCTGTTGACTATCTTATACGTGGAATCATGATTTCATTAACTATTTTATACACACCTTGTATACAATAATGGGAAAAATACATTTTTGTTATAATATGAGAGTTTGGTACAAAATCTATAATGAAATCGTATTTTCATTGTAGTACAAGGGTTGCATACAAAATCAATAGCAAAAATGTGCTTTCGTGTATGAAATCTACAATGAAAACATGTTTGTTGTGAATTTTATACACAATTATACAATGAAAATGTGTTTTTGTGGGAAGGACATTTTCAAAAGAAGAAAATAATAATAATTTCTTCCACTTGGTAGGACCATTAGTAAATGGTGTTGGACGAATAACAACTCCCTTTCTTAATTTCTTCTTGGTTGAATTGGGTCTTTGTTGGTTTTCTCTTTGTGTATTATTGGGTTGTCGCTTGATCTTTCAACCACATTTCTTTTTTCAAAAAAGAATGCAAAAATATTCTTAATGGAAACTAATTTTTGTTATGTATATTTTTTTTTATCCATTGAAGAGGCTATTAAAGGATTTGTAATTCTCATGCACTATGCTCAATCAATTGAAACACTCCTTTGGTATAACTATTTTTTTGTTATCTAGTATAAGTTGACACCTTCATATATGAATTAACAATCCAACGGAAACTAGTTTTTGTTGTCTTTTAAATTTATTTTTAGGCTAAATTATATCTTTTGCCCTCATAAATTTGGAAATTTTTGTTTTTTGTCCCTGCAAATTTTTTGATATATTTTTTATTATTGTAAAATTGAATTTTTTTTTGTCTGGAACAAGTTTTGATTGTATCCAAACTTACAAATATGATTTTTTATGGTAGAATTGTGGGCTATTTATATTCTACTCTTGAACTTGCTTGGGGTAATGGTTTGTTAAGATAATTGTGTAGAATCTATTTCTAAGTTAGCTACTCATATGATGCACAATGAAATTAATGTTTCTTATTCCTGTTTCCAATTATTCAGTTTGTTTAGGATTTGTGTGGAAGGAATAGAGAAGGAAATATGGTGGCTGGTTGGATTGCTCATTTTGTGGTTTGGCCCATTTCAATGTTATTGGAATTCATGTTTTTGGATCCCCTCCCCCACTCAAAGGTGCGACTCTTTATTATAGCATAATTGTGTTGATGTGTGTATTTGTTTTTATTTTTAATCTTAGTATGTGTATGTGTGAATTCATGGTTTTGTTATTTTTCAATAAAAAGTTAATTAATATGATAGATTTTTTTACCCATAGGAATCGGTGATGGTGTAAGGCGGTTTACAATAACTCATCACTCTACTTAATCAATTAAGTTAGATCATTCTAACAGATAAAAGACATAATAGAATATTAAATAATATATACTCCGTATTTAATAAAAAGATAATATTATTATTCTCGTTCACTTCCAACTTTAAAGAAAGCTTAAAACGTAACAATAAAAAGTAAAAACATAATGAGTGGCAACTCATTAACTGGATCTATATAATTTTAAGGCTAAATGATTTTTTTAGATTATTTATTTTCTTTTTTTGGGTTTAGTTTGATTTTTTGTTCTTAAAACTTTTCATTTTAAATTTATTCAAAATAGTTCTTTCCTAAATTGAAAGTTAACACCATTAGTGATATTTAAAATTGGAATACTTAAGCGTGATAATTATCTTTATAATTCGATCATACGGATTGAGTTTGATCCCGATATAAAAAAATTACAGCAATGACCATTTTAAATCATATTGAATCTTAATTATGCATAGCTCCAAAGATAAAGTAGTTAAAACCTATATTTTAAGCCCACTAATAAAAATATATTTGTTAACTTTTTCTATTAAAAATATAAAAAAAATCTTTAAATTTATTTTAGGCTCCTCACAGTCTTGTTATGCATCATACATAAATAATATAGATTGATTTATTTAAACTTAACCTTGATTGTTAATATAAAATTAGATGTTGAATATCACCTATATTTCCTATTTTGATATTCTATTAATTCTTTACCATGCTGGTTTTTAATTCATAGAAATTAAAGATAATATAAAAAATTTACAATTGAGCTAAACCTTACCGTGATTTACCTTTGTTTAAGTCAAGCAGTTTTATTTAATGAATGGTCATGGATAAGTACCAGGTAAATAAAGTGAAAAATGCTGAGACATAGAGATAAATCTAAACCAACATATAATTAACAAGGGAATACATAAATTACTTTATGTAACATCGTCGTGACTTGGCAATCCTTTTCCTTAATTTGTTGGGTTCCATTTTGCGTCGTAGTGGGGATTGTTCCATCGTTGAATATGATTCGCATTATTTTTTTTCTCTTCTTTTCTTTCGAATATATTCGTGAGATTTTGAGTCGATTCTGTCGTGTTACTCAAAACAGATATTGTGGATTCTTATGATATGGACCTTGCCTCAAAATTTAAGCATGGTTCATGTGGCAAATAATTAACACAATCACTACAAAAAAAAAATGTTGTATACAGGGACTGTTTAAAATATAGTTTTTTACGATTAAACTGTTAAAAAAATCATTTTTTAGTGATCTTAATTAACCTCAAAATACAAGGCTCCCTCAACGCAGTGAATCAGAAGTTTATGGCTCACACAGAAGATATAGCTTATAATGCGATTTTGGACATCTTGATTACTAGCAACCCAAATTTCTTCTGCTAAGTTACAATTCCTTAATATAATCAATTAGACGTATGAAGAAAACAATGCTGCTAGCTTTTGACATACGAGGACAAGGTTAACTTAGTTTTTTAGTTCTCTAATTTATTATTTAAGTTTAATTTGATTTTTTAATTTTTTTGGTTCAATTTGATCCTTTAGTTTTTAAAATTGATTCAATTTGACCTTTTAGTTTTTTAGTTCAATTTAATCCTCTAATTTTTAAAAATAATTCATTTTTTTGGAAATATGCATTGTGTGATAATTTAAAATTATTTAGTGGTAATTTTGAACTATCACAAAGTGTGATTTCTTATAATTTTGATTAAGTGATCAAATTGAATTAATTTAAAAAATTAGAGAACCAAATTGAACCTGAAAAAAATTAGAGAACCATAGAATCTAAAAAATAAATTAAAGAACTAAAACTAATTTAACCAAACAATCTATGAGAGGCCAAGAGGTTGATCTGACTCATTTATTAAAAAGGTTGAACATAGAGTTTGTTTTTATTTGATAATCACATTAGTTAAGGTCTTAAGCTCCCTAATGATATCTTAAGGCATCCTCATAAGCTTGATCCTTTTATGGAGATAATCTTTAGTTAGAACTTAGACTTTTGAATAAGTTTATTTAAATAAAAATGTTAGTTCTTAAATCTTAAAAAAGAAAAACATATTAAATCAAACAAGTTGACGTATTTATACACATATATAATATATAGGACCAAATATGATTTTATTCTTCTAAATATTGACTCATTGATTTTAGTCCTCCAAATATAATTTTATGGCATTTGGTACTGACATTTTTTAAATTTTCCTTTTAAGTCCTCTATTTAACTCCATTAAATATCTTTTGTTAAATAAAGTTAATATGTGAGTTTAATTGTATATACTGATTTCGAAATAACAGAGTTGTAATATGATTTTTTTTTTTATATATTCTTGCAGAGTAACTTTTGTCAGTATATATGTTTTTTTTTCTTTTCTAAATAGTTTATATGTGTATACAACATAAATTGATATTACTTTGTAAGAATTATAAGTCTTATATATAGTTATATATCAATTTGTTTTGATGTGTTTGACGACGAATATCAAAATAAAAATTAAAACATAATATAATCAATATTGGTCAAGTGGGATAATAATGAAATTTTTTGAGTTTAGACTTCAATTCTGTTAATTGATAGACTTGATTTTATATAAAACGGGGTTGAATGGATTAATTATCCCATATTTTTCCTATGTATATATAATTACCTGATATTAATTTGTTATGGAATTATTACATATATTTTTTTATTTATAGGAATCAAAGATAATTATCAAATAATTTATATTAATTTGGATATCATGTTCAAACAATGAATTACTATATGTGTATATCTTTTCGTAAATGCTTAATTATTAGACTAAAGTCTAATTGATAGAGTAGTGCTTGAGTATGATGTAGGGTTAAATTAACTTACAGGGCCTATGATGACTGAAAAATGGATTTTTGTTATTATATAAAGGCAAGTTCGTAAGAATCTTAATGCATAATCATGGAAGTGGCTCGACGTAAGTAGAAGAGAAGACTTTGTTCATGACTTATAGAAATATGTATGCTTTAATTCCACAAATCAATTAGACTGGATTATTCTTCATAAGATGTCTTCAAGATATATACATAATTTATTAACATTTGTGTGTGTTTTCAACTCTACTACGTGTTGCAATTAATTCTTCAAGCTATTATACTTTAAAAAGAATGCACTGTTTTTGTAAATAAAAAAAATGCACTGTTGAGCATCCACAATTTGCAATTTTACTGATGAGAGTCATTGATCGATGCATGCACAGGATAAATACCAATTAATATTATATTCGTGGGAGCAAAAAACAAAACAAGGATTCGAAGATATATAGTATCATGCCTCTCTGAATTTCCTTGTCTATGGAAAAAACAAGGACAACGACTGGAAAATGCAACAAGTTAGTTTTGAACAGAGTATATGCAACTAGTCCAAAGATAATTAAAGAGTTAGCTGGAGTTGTTTTCTATCATACGAAAATTCAGAGTAGTTTCAGGTTAATTGATTAAGGAATGTTAGATATGATGTTATTATCAAGATGAATGTAGATACATAGAATAAATGGCAGGTAAGAGGAATAACGAAGATTTTTGTTTTCCAAGTGATTTAAAATTTAAAATATGATTAATCTTTAGATATGAAATAAATTATATTAAAAAAATATTTATCATTCTCAATAAAAATACATCAACATTTCTAATTAAAAATTACTTCATAATATATATCTAATATAGACAGCTTGCACATTAAGTCAGATCATGAGTTTCCACGAAACTTCGTGCATTACTTATGTGGTTGGTCTTGACTAAAAGCTTCACATCACTACTATAAAATCCTTGCGTCATGGATGTAACTTCAATAGTGCCATCATATTCATCACACTATATGCATATTCTAAACTTGTTGGGAACGGCAATAGAAGCCTCTGGATTTGGTTCATATGTGAATTTAGGCTTAATTAGTTAGTGGCATTGGCTTTGTGTTCACACATCCTTTTCTGCTTTAATTTGTACGTTGAGATATTGTCAGATTTGATCTCTTCACTTTTTCTTGAGACTTTCTCCCCCTAGTGGGCAACCAGGGCAGGTATATGTACTATCTTTATATCTATCTTCTTTTTGGTCTACAACCTAATAATAATAATAATAGGTTTATATGTTATGACGGTAACTATTAATATGATAACTAGAGAAGAAATAAGAGAGGATTGCCACAGGAGAGGATAGGATGATGACTTATGTATATCTGATCTTTCCTTAAATGAAATTGAGTCTTTAAATGAGACATTACCATTTTTTGCAATAAAGAGTAATTAAATTTGATTCAATCCAAGGAGTTTGAGTAGGGACAAATAATGTATTTTTCAGTCGTGCATCGTTATGCGAAAATAAAATCTGATTTACATAATACTGGAAATATATATAAACATCGAGAAATAATTTTGACAATTATTATATCATTTTTATAATTTGATATAAAATGTGATTTTTAGTAATCTAACTGTTGAATTATATATATATATATATATATATATATATATTATCAATTTTATTTTGTGTTAAATTTTGTTAAAATTAAATAATAACAAAAAGATAATCAAATTATTCATATTTTAATATATTTTAAAATGTTTATATTACGTTAATTTTAATCTATATGAAAAAGATAGTACATAATTTTTAGATTAGTATGAAATTTTGTATATGTGATTTATTTAAAAATAATTTTCAATTCAAAATTGAGTTTTAAGAAAATATTATTCCAATGAAAGTTATAAAATAATATAATAATTATTAAAATTACACGAATATAATTTGATTGCTCCTTATATATATATATATATATATATATATATATATATATATATATATATATATATATAATTTCCAATAAAAACTCAAAATTTAATCCCATAGAAATGATAAATCTTTCATCGATAATTAATTCAACAATGATATAAATTGGATTTTGATGATATCAAATTGGATCAATATCACGAATAATTGGTAAGTAAGTAAGTAGTGGGATACTGGATAGTGGATATTAAAATTGGTAAGTAAGTAGAAAAGTAATGGGAAAGTGGATATTAGTAACAAGGGTATAATAGTATTTTTACACAATAAATCCAATTTTCATCACACACAAATTCACATTCTCATTCTCCTTCCACAAGAATTAAATTAATACAAAAACAAAATAAACATGAGACTCTCATTTGTCTGGGAATAAAACATGTTTAAGAATATTTTTGTATTACCTTCTAATAAGCATAGAAAAACATATTTTCATACAACTATTCTTCAGAATCCAACAAGATGCCCATAAACAAACCTCCCCTTAAAATCTAATGATCATACATTAACACTACATTATTAATTAATAAAAAATTATTATTGATATAATTTTAAAATAATTATTATAAAAGTTAATAAACTTATTATATATAATAATTTGATATTGAATGACAATGTAAATTTATTTTACAATCAGTGCATAGTTTAGTCTCTCAAATTATTTTTTATATTATAAATCAAAATCTTAATTTTTGGACAAGGGTGCTTTTAGAAACTATTCTTAAATAAGAGGGTTTTCATGAGTTATTTTTGAATAAAATTATTTTTATAAGTTATTATCACTCTCCATATTATATATATATATATATATATATATATATATATATATATATATATATGTATGTGTATATATACTAATATTATATAGTGAGCTTTAATTTTATTTTTTTACTCCTTTTCAATATATGTCTTAATTTTAATTTCAAATTTAATCTGATAACAACTAGATAAATTTTTTTATCAGCATTCAGCCATCAAAATCCTTTTATCTATATTTGATATACTTAATTTTTTAATTAGTTATCTCTTTCAATTTATCTATTTCATCTTTATTTTTAAATTAAATTTCAATATCTTAATAAAATATTAATTATAAAAACACAATCTTATATAAAAAATTATCATAAATTAAAAATATCATTTATAAGTTAAAAAAATATTTATTTATTAGGAATTTTAATTATAAAAACTTATATATTAAAAAATATGTAACTATTGTAAATTTTATAATAACTAAATAATCTGTTAGTGGTAAGTTATAGTCGTTCATCAGAAAATTAATGTTGAAAAATTAAATAATTAAATAATTTTTATGGAGTAATATATATATATATATATATATATATATATATATATATATATATATATATATATATATATATATATTTTATCACCAAAATAATAGAGATTTAAGAGTGATTTTGATGTTAGAAAGAGAAATATTAGTAATATATTTTTTTAAATATATTTTTATTGATAATTAAAATTTATTAAAATTAAAAATATTATGTCTTACTTTTATTATATTCAAGTAGTTCTATTATAAAGTTATATTAATCATAAATATTATAACTAAAAGGAGTATAAGAATCTATTATTAATATTTCTCTTAATTTTTTTTGTATCGACTATAAATATTTTTTATTTCTCTTAATTCTAAATAAGGTGATCATTTAGTCGGTAAATTATTAGCTCAATTTGATCTTCTATTATCTTGGGTTACTCCACCAACACATGCTCATGAGATTTGCATTGATGTTTGGCTTGCCTGAGTATCGGAATACTCCACCAACAGATGTTCATGAGATTTGTACGGATACATGAAGGTACTTGAGTACTCAATTAGATCAAATATTTGAACACTCTTAGATTCTTAATTTTTTTGTGGTTGAAGATGTTTAAGTACTTAGGTGTTTGACCAAGCTTCATACTTGGGTATTATCACAAGGTCATCATGCTTTAATATCTTAAAGATCTTAAGGACATAATTGGTATTTGGCTAGGTCAAGTCGAATACCATACAATATAATTAGAGTTTAAAATATTAATTTAAATAATTTATTTGAGTAACTTCTATTAGAAACTTAACTAATTTTTATTAAAGGATCCAAAATAAATATTTAAAATAAATCATTTATAAAATGACATTTTTTTGTCATAGGTTAGACACCATAAATGTTTCTCAACTTATTGAGTTAAAGACTAATTTCACTTATGGTGTATGATTATCGTTGGTTCAAGGAAAATAAATCATTTTAACTCTAAACAAATGTTCTCCCACTAAACATATTGTTTCCACTCATATAAACACAATTGAGTCTTATACTACTATGTCAATCCTTTTAAATTTTTTAAAATATTTAAATAGACTTTTAAAATGAAGAAATAATAATGTAGTAATTTAATTTATTATAATATTTAAAATTGTGAACTGACCTAATCCATTTTATAATGAGCCAAATAAGATATGATAAGTCGAGTTGAAAATTTTAACTTTAATTTTATTGTAGTAAAAAAAATACTTTTATTTTGTCGGCCATTTTAGGCAATTACTTCTTGCACCTCTCTAATTGCTTCCTACATCTAATTTGGAACGCAAAATTACATTTTGGAAAGATTTTTCTAACATGTAAAAAATTACATTCCAAAAAGGTTATTTCATAATGTAATTTTACATTCCAAATTAGATGTTCCATAAGCTTAAAAAAGTGCAAGAAACAAAATTGGAGGTGATGTAACAATTGTTACCATTTTATTGGCTTTGTTTGTGAGACCAATCCACTACTGAATAGGCTAAATTGGACTTGAATAAGGCATTTGTTTCTTGCTTTTCCACTGTTGAATCTTGATCTTCCACCTAGGTATGACAATGAAGCGGGGCGGGGGCGAGTTTAGCCTCCCTACCCTCAGCGCGTCATCAACTCGTTCAACGAGTCGTTTGTCTTCTCTCGCGCTAAGCGCGCCCAGCTCACTCATCGGAAAATCACTAACTCGCGCTTAGCGCGAAAATGGTGCTAAGCGAGCCTTCGAGCATAGAAAACCCTTAAAAGCTGAAGTTGGCGAAAAAGGAGGGAGCTTTGGCAGAAAACGCATAGAACTATTACGTGAGAGATGCAACAGGGCAAGGGAGCACCAAAAACCCCAGCTTTCAAGAGGATTATAGGTTTTAGAGTAATTTGTAGGTTCTTAGAGGTGGAGGAGACATCCCCACCACTGTGTAATCTGTATTTTGCTTCAAAAAACCCCTATTGTAGCTGAATGGTGATACCTTGCCATGAAAGGCTAAAGCTTTTGTTGGGAATCTCTGCCGAGTCTTGATGTAAATATTATTTACTATCTATTTAATGTTGTTTTGATGTGTTCATTGCTTCTATCTGAATTTAATTCTAACATGTTTTTGGTCCGATCACCCATTTGTGTGTAAAGTTAGGATTTTTAGCATTGAAAAATATTTTGAATCCTTAGAACTGGATAGAACATGGCTAGATAACTGTATTATCAGGACACGGAGTGCAGGGACTCTAGTTTTATTATGTTGTGACCTTAATGTTGTTCGGTTAGGCCAAATTCGATGAGGGATCCGAGAACGAAGTTTAGTTAGAATTAGCCCATTCATGCGAGACATCGGTGTTTGGGACAATTGTCCTCAGCATTGAACACAGAAACAACATTAGATAGAGAAAAACTTTTAATTGCATCAAGTTACTCAGTAGAAGGACCTTACGTTTTTAATTCATTTGTTTATCTTTCATATTTAGATGGTTAAGTTTGTAGTTATCTTTAGAATTGCAACTACATCCTGTGTTTAACTCCCTGTGATTCGATACTCGGTTCTTACCGTTTTATATTACTTGTGACTCAGTACACTTGCTGATAAATTTCACAGTTGCCGAGAGGTGAAACAACCCCCGCCCCCTCCCCTGATCCCCGTCAGGCTTAAAAAATTAGACCCACCCTCGGTTAGTTGTCAGGCTTCCCCACCTCGATCTCATCCCCGATAAATCACTATGAATCTATGATGAAGGAGCATATACAAGGAGGAGCAACACGACGAAGGAGGCACGACAACGACACGACCACAATGACAAAGGCATGACGAAGGAGTCACGAAAATGGCGATCATGATGAAGGGCACGATAGTGACACAAATCGCGATTGAGGGCAAATAGTGAGAGTGGGAAGAGGCTGAGACTGAGTGTGATGAGTGGTGTTGCCATTAAGAATGATGAATAGTACTGCGATTCGGGTGGTGAACAACATTGGCAATGAGAGTGTGACGTTGCGCAGAGTGAAAGCATATGTGTAATTTACTTATTACTTATTTTGGTATCAGGGCGGGGGCGGGGACGATAATACCTGCCCCAGCCCCCGCCCCCAATTTTCTCAAGCGGAAAAAAATCCAATCCCAACCTTGATCAACTCAATCTTTCTTTGTCAAACTCGAGGCGGGTTCACGTGAGTTTCCATGGGTGTTAGTTCGATTGTCATGCCTACTTTCACCCAACCTTTAACTTCTTTCTTTCTTTTTTCATCATAGTTAATCGAGGTTTAACCAAAACTAATCTTCTTTATAAGGACAAACTTAGGGGTCAAGTTTTGTCTTTACCTACTGAAAGTCTTGGATGCCTTTATTCAACGAGGTTACCCCTTTGGACAGATTGAAAGACTTGGGTAGGTTGCTTTGATTGTAGTCTAATCCTAAAAATCATTCCATTTAAGAAAAATTTATAAAAAAAAATATACTTTCATTGAAATATATTCAGTAAAAACACTTTCGTTCAAAATAGTTATTCCTATTTATACATAAAGGATAATCAATACCATGCATTACATTTATTGAATGTGAAAAGAGTAATCACTATCGTACATCTGGAAAAATGTTCCACCCACCATCTAGTCGGATACATGATTAACAACATATGTAAACATAGTTAATTTTAGTTTACAAGTAATTAAGAATAACTAATGTAATTGTTTATAATTATGGAATAGTTAACCATTTTTAAACATTCAACAAAAACCAAATAGCACAAAACACACGAATTCTAAATCACAACCATTAAAGTTTTTGTACCAAATAGGATTTTTCTTAGACATTTCAATAACTTCATGAAACCATTAATCACTTATAAAAAAAAGTTAATCAATATTAATTCAACATTCTAATAGAGTTTGAGCTTTAACTCAATTCTACAAAATCAACTATAAGATAAAGATTGCTCCTCACTTTTATAATTTATCTCAATATTATTTTTATTCAATGTGAAACTTCAACAATAAACATATAACTATTCATTTACTATTAAATATTTATAAGGTAAATTCTGTGATGATTTCATTTGAGCTATTGAAAATTGTTCAACAGACAAACATATCTAGTTGTTCATTGTTTATCAAGTGCTTCTAAATTTTATGTTAGTCCTTGTTATTTGAATTTCATTTCTAATTGTATTTACTCTTTAGTTATGAATGAAATGAGATGAACATGTTTTTGTCCCAAAAAAAAAATACTTATAAGATAAAATTAATTATATTTACACACAGATTAATCATGTGTGATGTTTAATAATCCCGTGAAAAAATATTAGCCACTTGTAAGATAAAGTTAATTACCATAAATAATAATTAATTACATATTTATATTTATAATTGCATGTAATTATCTTCATTTACTCTTAATCACTTGTAAGATAAAATTAATCATTCTTTTGTATATAATTAATTGGCAACATATGTGAATAGATTTGAGATGAACAAATTTCGAGTTTACATTGCTCTTTTTCCATATGGAAAATTCTAAACTTGCACCGCAAAACTGAGGAAAGGGATGAAAGAAAGAAAATAAAGTGGAAACAGAATTATAACTGATGTTCCTGTCTTGCTTCCCGATCAGTTGAAAGGGATACAGTCCGCGTGATACCACGAAAGCGGTTTGTCGATTAAACATTTTCTTCAAAAAGGTACGAAATCTAATCAATTTTACTTTTTTTTTGTATATTTACGTCATTAGTTTTGTTTTTTTTTAAAATTATTTATAACTCAGAGTGAATGCATTTATTTCACGGATTAAAAGTCTATTTCTGAAAATATATGTATAAATTCTCATGTTTGTTAATGGATTTTCAAAATCATGAGAATTATTGATTCATCAAAATGTTATAACTTTCTTTTTTATTATATTTTTTCCATGTTATAAGGGATGAAAATGTGATATTCACTGATATAAATATAGATGTAACTTTTATTTTTTACTTTTTTAAAATTATTTTGAATTTTAAAAATATTGCTAAAAATATTAAAATATAACTAAATATGCTTTTTTAAATATAACTGAAAATAATTTTTTTTTACTGAAACCGGAAATAACATTTCTAATCATATAAATTCTTAAGAATATAATATGGTGAAACAAACACCACCTTATTTTTTTTCCTTCATCAATGAGACATTTCATTAAAGCACAAACACCACCATATATATATAAATGCACACGCGCGAGAATATTATGATCTGTCACAAAATATATACACCATATATATGTTTAGAACTGCGTTAATTTTTATTGAACGTGTGTTAATATTGGTCAAACATAAATATTGATGTTGACCAAGATGTTTGGATTTCGTATAGTAATTGATTATGTTCGAGAGACGTGCGTCCATGTTGAAATTGTTTAAAGTAGCTCATGAATTCAACAAAATCAATTTTTGTGAATATTTTTTATTATTTTCGATTCTATCCTTCTTTCTTTTGCTTTTGAATAATCAACAACCCTAATATATTTTCATTCTAGCATTTATATCCTTTCTCACTAACTTATCCATGCACTAAATACTCTTTCACTAATAAATATAAAAATAAGTTATTATTAAGAAACGTGTCACACTTTGTTCAAGAAAAAGAAAATCAACTTAAATTTAGTATATATATATATATATATATATATATATATATATATATATATATATATTAGTGTTCAATTTTTATGTATCTAATACAAATATCCTCAATTGTGTTTTATTTTTAACTATTTAAAATATATTTAATACAAAATACTTTTCCAAACAATTAATGTTCTAATTAGTAATTTACACATTCAAAATTGATTTTGAAAATAAGTTTCCAAATAATATTAAAAGTGGAAATTAATTTTAAGACACAAGTATTCAAACAAAAATCACATTTCTTTAAAATCAATTTTATAAAATCACGTTGATTTAAAATCAATTCTACAAACATATATCCAAACACGCAGTTAAACGTTCCAATCTTACAATACAGCAAAGGTTATATTATGCATTTATGCTCGTGTATTGGTTTGAAGGGATGAGATGTAGTTTTTTTTAGGGAGAATTATGAGATTTATAGAGATAGATATCCAGATTTTATTAATACATTCTCAATTTCTCACATTCGTGCGGTTTTTTTTAGAGGAAAAAAACCCAGTAGTTCTTATTATAGAATCGGTATCGGTAGTGTATTTTAAGTTTGATTTATTATTGAGATAAAATATTGTAGTTTGATCTTTATCTAGTAGTTCTTAATTCTTATCGTAAAATCAGAAATTATTTGTATATTTTCTCATAAAATCAGTTTTTTTAAAGTGATTTTTATGATTGTAAATATATATAAATTAGTTTTTGTTTTTTTAATTATCTAAAAATTAATTATTAAATTATTTTACATACGGAATTTTTTTAAATCTATAACAAATTCACCCTATATCTTTATTTTTAATTAAATATATTATATTATTCAATAATAATATACTTTAATTAATGTATAATATACTTTAATTAAAAAAGATATACAGGGACACAGAAGCAAATATACGTGAACAAACTCCATATTCCATAAGATAAATTTACTAAAATTAAAGATTCAATTGGATTTTTTTTGGTAAACTAAAAAAGGTGAATATATTTGTAAGAGAAAAATGTGAATATGTGTGTGTGTAAGAATCACATGTGCCGAATCAAAGTATTTTGCGAATAATATTTCTTTTCTCTTTATTTTTCTTCAGTCAGAGAAAAAATTATACCTGAATTGTGTTTTTTAGGCTTTTATGGTTACTTTATCTGTGTATTTTTTTCCTTTAAGTTTAATGTGTAAGGACGATGCGAAACAAAACAAATTAATCAATAATATAAAAAGTTACCAACAAACAGGCGCCAACCGCCAATGCCACTGAAAGAAAATTCGGATCTAATTTTGTCAAACCAAGTTTATAATATGTTTGGATTAACTTAACCCAAATTCAGAAGCACTTTTTAAATGAAAAAATACGAAATGGCATTGGTCAATATCCACTTTTTCAGCTGCTCACTTTCTAAAAGTAGCCGTACAACCCCCCACCCCTAAAAAACCGGAGAGAAATTCACACTGATTTAGTTATTTTGCAGTTCAAGTCAAATTGCGGCTTAAAGGATTGGCATACTGTCGAATTTCAATCATAATACTCAGTCAAATAAGAATATATTTTTTTTCTTCAGAAAATAGATATTTTTAATAAAAATAAGTAATTTCTATTTTTTATGTATTTGTTTGAACAATTTTTTTTTTAAAAAAAATATTTTGTTTTTTAAGAAACAAATCTTATATATTTCTTAAAAAAATAATTTTTTCCGTCAAGAGAATCGAATATATATGTATTGTACATAATTTGAAATTTATTTAACTAATCTTTCTTTATCTAATATTCTTTAATTATAATTATTTTTAACCAATCTAATATATTATTATACTAATATCTTTCAAAATAAAAATTTAATCTATCTTTTTCTTTACTAAAATATATATTTAGATATCTTTATCCAAATAATTATTGGATTATTTTTGGGATGTTACACTTTACCCTCATTGCCATCGCGTGCAATGCTCTCACATTGCACGTAACAAAAAGATTACCTCCTTTAATAGGATCACCAAATCCATCAATTCATGATGTTGTTCACTTGAATTCGATTATGATTTATATGTTTAGTTGTGGAATTTTCGATCCAATAGAGGATCAGGATTGTGAATGATGAAATTAATTCATTAGAGTGTGTTTTGAGTGCTTCTTCTCATATTTCGTTTTGTGACAATTTTTGGCCGTCAATATTTGAATGTCGTTAACAACGTTAACTTCAAACTGATAGAAGGATCATTTTGAACTTTTTTAAAAAGATAAAGTACCAAAGTAAACTTTCTAAAAGATAAAGAATCAAATAGGTCATTTGGTCAATTTTTAATGATAATTGATAAATCTTGCAAATCAAAACCAATCTTACATTAATAAATAATTTTCAACTAGATCAAATTCTAACAAATTGTTATTGGATTAAATTTTTATATCATGTATATTATACTTGAAGTGGATTAGAAGGTCATTAAAAATGGATTGAATAATTACACTCGACCGACTGATTATGACTTTTTCCGAAGAAAAAACACCCAACTTGTAAAGTTCTAAGAATATATTTGAGTTTAGTTTCAAGAAGTTTTGTTAGGAGCACTACTTATACTTTGGCAGTACTTTGTGTAAAAAAATTCCAAAGATACTATTTTATATTGCTTGAGTAGCTACTAAAAATACCAAACTCCGGATACTCCGGATACTGTAGAGTTTATATATCTATATCCTATATTATAAAAGTGAAGTATAGGAAAAAGGCTATTGTGCCCCTGCTTAGAAAATTGGCACGTGTCCCTTTTGTTGGGTTTATGGTCATTTTATTGTCATTTTTGTTTGTTGTTCAGCAACAACACGTGTGTCTCAAAAATGCCTTACGAGTTTGCTTTTTTGCTCATAAAGCAAGTGTTGTGCCATGTGTCTGATGCTTAAGCTAGCTTGCACTCTTTGGTTGGGCACATGGTTTGGGTGTTTTGTGGAATCCGGTTGGCCATTGCTGTGTCATTTTGGTTTGTTTCATTTTTGAGTTGGAAACCAAAACTGTTTCTTTTCTCTTTGCTTTGTTCTGGATTTCAAGGTGTGAGGTTTTTAGTATACTCAGCATGGCTGTCTTTGTTTCAAGGTGTGAGGTTTTTAGTATATTGAGCATGGTTGTCTTTGCCTTTGATTTGTTTTCAATTTTCTTTTTGTTTTCCAGTTTGGTTTTGCTCCATTGCTCGGCTTGGCTGTGAGAAAAAAAGTAATGTTTTTTTGCTGAATGTTAGTTTGTATGTGTGTTACCTTTTCCGGGTGATTTTAGAACTCTTTTTCGTGTTTTTCTGAGTTTGGTGCTTTGTTTTCTAACTTTTTTGTTGTGCATGGCTGTGATTTTACAACTTTTCTTTGGTTGAGGAGTTTGTTTTCCAGTTTGGTTTTACTCGGTTGCTGGGTTTGGCTGTGAGAAGAAAAGATAATGTTTATGTTGTGGATGTATCTCTTACATGGTTTGGGTGTTTTATGGAATTCAGTTGGTTGTTGTTGTGTCATTTTGGTTTGTTTCATTTTCGAGTTGGAAATCAAAATTGTTTCTTTTTTCTTTGATTTCAATTTTTTTTTCCAGTTTGGTTTGGCTCTGTTGCTTGGCTTGGTTGTGGGAAAAAAAGGTAATGTTTTATTGTTGATTGTCTTTGTGTTCGGTTTGTTTCCAGTTTGCATGTGTGTTACCTTTTGCGGGTGATTTTAGAAGTGTTTTTTCGTGTTTTTTTGAATTTGGTGCTTTGTTTTTTAAATTTTTTGTTGTGCATGACTGTGATTTTATAGTTTTCCTTTGGTTGAGGAGTTTGTTTTCTAGTTTGGTTTTGCTGCGTTGCTGGGCTTGGCTGTGAGAAGAAAAGGCAATGTTTATGTTGTTCATGTCTCTGTTACCTTTCCCCCCTGATTTTAGAACTTTTTTTCGGTGTTTTCTAAGTTTTGTTTTTTTGTTTTTTATTGAGTTACGTTTGTTTTACAGTTTGCCTTTGGTTGGTTGTTCGTTTTGAGTGCGAGGAATGAAAGTTATACTTTTGTACCCATGTTTGGGTTTGGGTGAGAGAAGTTGAGCCTTAACTTGAGGATGGCTGTTTTTTGTATGCTTTGTTAGCTTTCGTGTTAATGCATTCTTATATGTTTGCCGCCTTTTTTGTTAACTCTATTTACTCACATGGTCAGGTGTTTATTTTTATCAATTCATATGCAGTTTGTTTTTTTGGTCACAGGTTGTTAACTTTGGTTTCGCGTGGTTGAGGTGCTAATTTAATTTTGCCCCCTTTGATTATATGCTTGGTTTTTAATTGATGTTTTGTTTTCCTTGGTGGTGTTGTTCAGGGTTTGTGATATAAATTTATGGCACGTGTTCCTGATAAGATTAAGTTGATAGATGGATCAAGGGAAACTCTTAAGCTTTCTGTAAGGATCACTGATCTTTGGTTCATTGGGATCCCTGAAAAGTCTGAACAAGCCGAAATGATGGTTGTTGATTCTGATGAATGTTTTTGGCCACTTTTTTATTATCTATATCCTGTATTATTGACCATTCAATGATGTATTTATATACTTTGTATATTATAGGGATATGAAATTCATGTTGTTTGCAAACAAGATCAGCTAAAGTCTTGGAAGGCTGATTTGAAGGAAAATTTGACTTATGTGATGCATAATTTTAAAGTTATGAAGAATGATGGGAAATTCAGAATTTGTGGTCATGAATATAAATTATATTTTACTGGAGTTATTGTTGTTAGGCAATGTAATATGGAACACTTACCTTTTAGGAAATTCAGATTTGTTGATTTTTCCACTATCATTGCTGGTCATTTTGAAACTGGACTCTTGGTTGGTAAGATCGTTTGCAATTTGTGCATTGATTTTTATTGAGGTACTTATGGCTTTTCATATAACATGCGTTTATCTTGTGGTTGATTTAGACGTCATTGGCGTGGTTGATGAAGTGGTATTCCGATATGTTTCATAAAAAATACGAGGGCTGTTTTCAAATTAAAGGATTTGAGGTTATGTTTTAGGATTTAAGTTTTGAGTGTGTGTAATTGTTATTTGTATCTGATGATGATTCGATACTGATACATTTATTGTTGTTTGGTTCTGATAGTGGGCAGGTACTATCCTGCACACTCTGGGAAAATTACTGCTTACAGTTTTTGTCTTATTTGAATGAGGTTGAAGATGAAAGACCCATCGTTATTCTTTTGACACATGCCAGGATCAAGGAAGCCCAGGGTCAATGTAATGTGAAAATTTTCAATTGCCATGCTTACTAAATAATGTTTTTTTCAGGTCTGATCTACAGGATCATATCCGTCGTCAGTCAGTAATTCTTTCAAGGCGTCTAAACTCATGATCAACGAGCTTGTGTTAGAAATCCAAGAATTCAGAGAGAGGTATTTTGACAATGTGTTACTTTTGTGTTTGTAATTTGAAACTGTTAAATATGTAACTAATCTTTGTTGTAGTTTTGCATTTGTTCTATTCTTATAGCCTTTTAAATTTAGGGATTGAGGTTAGATCAGTTTTGACGCCTATTGGACATGAGAGTTAACAGGTTTCAGGGTCATCTCAATTATCATCAAAAGATGCATTTCTGTCAAAGGCTGAAGCAAAAAATATCTCTCAAATTAATGACATTTATGAGATGATGTTCTTATTCATTTGTATCTTCTCTTTGTAGAAAATCTAATGCCCGTTTTTGCAAACAGGAAATTGTTTGTGTTACTGTCGTCAAGATTACAACTATAGTGATGGACAACCATTCATGGTGTTATCCGGCTTGCAGTCAATGTCACAAAAAAACTGACATAGAAACTATGTCATTCACATGTCCATGTGGCAAAGACAACGACCAACCTGTACTAAGGTCATTGATTCACTGCTTAATTGGTATGACCTTCATCAACTACTTTTTCTTATACTGGTATATACATTGGCAGGTATAGAGTTAAAGTGATGGTTAATCACAAGGGCGAACAAACCAAATTTTTGCTTTAGGACCGTGAATGTGCAGAGTTAATTGGTCAATCGGCGGATGAAGTCAACAGACTCAAAATAGAAGTATGTTATTGTATTATCATGTAGTATTTTTTTATTTACAATCAAAATTTGTTAGGTTGCTATCCATTTTGATTGTTCATTTTAACTCATTGATTTTTTCCTTGCAAGGATGGCGATGTTGATTTAAATGCCTCTCTTCAAGTACTAGATAGGCTATTGGATTGTTTCCTTGCATTCAAAGTCAAGGTACAACCAAGGTTCAGGAATGCTGTTGTTCTTAGATATTCAGATGAATCAAACTTGATCAATGTTGTGCTGGATATGCTTCCCGATACTGAGGTTGTCTTTTGTCAAGTGTATTTTAATTATTGTGACTGTATCGATATATTCCATTTGTTTCTTTACTCTCAATCCATATATGATGCAACCATGTTGCAAGATCGAGCGTTCAATACTTGACTCGATTGACCCTACAGAGCTTGAATCTGTAAGCTAACATTGTCTTTTTTTGTTTTTCCTGGTGTATCTTACGATGATGGCATCAAAATTTAGCTCACTCATCAATTAATATTTTATGCAGCAATCTATGTTTATTACCTCCGATGATGATCGTTCAATGCTTGACTCGACTGAGCCTACAGAGCTTGAATCTGTAAGCTACCATTGTCCTTATGTGTTTTTCCTAGTGTATCTTGTGATGATGGCAACAAAATTTACCTTACTGATCAGTTAATATTTTATGTAGCAATTTGTCTCTGTTACTGCTGATAATGACCCTCTTCTCAGGATTCCATTGACACCAACTAAGCGTGCATCTTTTGATGAGTTGGATGATGGACCCAAAAACTTTGAGATTTCACATGCCAAAGTTTCCTCAAATAAATTAGCGAAGCTTTGTCAACCTGAATGAATTATGCTATTCACGGGTTGTGTTGAATGTTTTTTTTATCATCGTATGAATAAATTATAATATTTGCCCCGTGGCACTTTTTGTGGTTTTTACACTCTTTGAATGTGCCACGTGGTTGGAATATTAAGTACTGGGTGTTTTGTAGAATCTCATTGCTGTGTCATTTTGGTTAAGCTCATTTTGCACTTCGAAACCAAAATTGCCCCATGACACTTTTTGTGGTTTTTACAGTCTTTGGATGAGCCACATGGTTCGAACATTAAGTGCTGGGTGTTTTGTAGAATCCCATTCCTGTGTCATTTTGGTTAAGTTCATTTTGCAGTTCGAAACCAAAACTTCTTCTTTTCTCTTTGATTAAATGAAACAATGGTTTTTTTAGGGTTTGCATTACTCTATTTGTTAATGTTGTTATGAAATTGCAATCTGTTCTATTGTTGTCAAAATCCTGATCAACCTAAACAACTCAACTTAACTGATGAATTAAGGTTTTTCTTTTCTCTGCTGAGTACTAACTAAGGAGCGATTCAACACAAGGATTATTTCGATTCCATACTATTACAAAATTGTAATCTATTCAATCGTTGTCAAAATGTTGATCTATGTAAACAAATCATGATAACTGATGAATTAAGGTTTTTTTTAGGGAATTACACAGAAACTAAAACATAAGCTGACATTTACCAATTAAACCCAATTTTTTGGCTACTTAAACATTAATTATTAGTCATTACAATCAGCAAAATAGATTGGCATATGAAGAAATTTTAAAAACTATTTAATCCTATCTTTATAGCTATTGCACAACTAACCTTGAAATTTAATATAATCACTACTAACTAAAGAGAGATTCAAGGCAAGGATCATTTCGATTCCATTAGGAATGAGGATTCTAAATATCACATATTCATCAATCAAAAAGAGATTGATTCTAAATATCACATATTCATCAATCAAAGAGAGATTGGACAACGTTTGATATCAAAGTTTTCTGCACTAGCAGCAACGCCTGTCTCTAAATGGAAATTCAATAATTGTTATATACTAAATTTTTCTACCGTGCATCTTTAGTTGTAGTTTTGCATTCTAATTTCAATTGCATGCTTAGCTTTCTTTTTTATTGCAACAACTCTAGATTTGATACTTGTCATCTCTTCCTCTATGTCAAAAGAAATTTGTTTATTAATTATCAAATCTATTATATACCAACGTCTAATCACATTTAATCCACCAAACCCAAATTTGATATTTGTCGTCTCTTGCTTTATGTCAATTAAAATTTGTTTATTAATTTACCTGTGAATCTTTAGCTGCAATTTTGGCTGCTAATTTCAAGATTTGATACTTAGCATATCTTGCTCTGTGCCAAAAGAAATTTGTTCATTAATTATGAAATCCATTATATAAAAACATCTAATCACATTTAATCCACCAACCCATATTTGATATTTGTCATCTCTTGCTTGATGTCAATTAACATTTGTTTATTAATTTACAAAATATTCCATCTTTTGTTCCAAGCTGAGTTCTAAATTCTTCAGCTCTAAAGATGTAGATCAATCACATAGCTGATTCTACATTAGGAACTTAGTCATATATATAAAATATATTTACATGTGAGTCTGATCATTGTTACATGGGTCATTTGCCAACATACTTAAATTCAACTTCCATCTTTTATTTTCTTTTTATTACACAACTGCACATTTGGAATTCCTTTGATGTATAATTTTCTCTTTGTGCATTTCAAAACTTTGTGGTGGTGAATTGATATATCAAACAACTTCATCGATATCAATTGGAAACATGCAAAACGATACACATGCAAATCCATTTACCTCAGCTAAAGCCAGGATGAATAGGAAAGCTATCCTGCAAAAAAAAAAAAAAAGACTCAGCCTGACAGACCACATGAGGCAACTATAGATTCCACTCTGAAAGATATACAATGTCATGGTGAGAAATTATAAATAAGATGTTTTCTTTTAAAAAAAATAGTCTGTTCAATTTGACTTAATTTGTCTCTATTCTTAAGTCATGACAGCTGATTCATTAGAGGATATAAATTCTAAATCTACACAAGGTACGATGATAGAAAATCTTTGCTCCATTTTTTCTCCAAATTTTAATTATATCTATGATATCTAACAGAAATTGTTACAGCATCTGATTCTAATTTTTTGTCTGAGGATGAAAATTGTCAATCCAACACTAATGAACCTGCAATCAACAATGAAGGTAATAATTATAGCTTTGATATAAGGTTAATGATATCAACTTATATGCTTTAAATTAAATTGTACTATCTCATTAAACAATTTCAGGCTATTCTGACTTGGGTGATCAAGCCATGCAATGTAGGCATTGTAATGCAAAAATGTGGTATAATGAAAGAATTTCAAAAGATAAAAATACAACAAGTCCAAAATTCAGCTTATGTTGTGGAGATGTCAAAGTTGAACTCCCATTATTACAAACTCCACCAAAATATCTTGAACAACTTCTCTTTGATGATTATGCAACTGATAGTAAAAATTATCAGCATAACATACAGACATATAACATGATGTTTGCCTTTACCTCTATTGGTATTAAGCTAGATAAATCTATCAATGAAACCAGAGGACCTCCTACAGTTAGAATTCAGGGTCAACCATGCGTTCGAATAGGCAGCTTATTACCAATGCCTGAAAAACAACCGAAATTTGCACAATTATATATCTTTGATACGCAAAATGAAATTGAAAATCGAATTAATATCATGAGGTAGTAGTTCTTTTGTTTTTTTTTTTATTATCAAATATGAAGAATTCTGATTGGGAAAACATGTTTTCTGACACCAATGGATCTATTTTTATATTGTTTTTTGCAGCCAACATGCTACAATTCAACCAGACATTATTTTGACTTTAAGTCAAATGTTGGATGACCACAATGTCCATGCAAAAAGTTTCAGAATGGCCAGGGACAGATTGGCAGATAGTCAACTAGATAATGTAAAATTGAGATTGATAGCTGGACGTGAAAAAGATGGTCGTACATACAATCTCCCAAATGTTTCTGAAGTTGCTTCCCTGATTGTTGGTGATTTTGATGCAGACTCAAGAAGGGATATTATTGTTGAAACTTAAAATGGAGAATTACAAAGAATCCATGAATTACACTCTAGCTATCTAGGACTGCAGTATCCTGTACTCTTCCCTTATGGTGAAGATGGATATAGACCTAATATACTTCACCGTTCTACATCTAGCAGCAGAAAAAGGAAGAGAAATCGTCTAACGATGAGAGAGTGGTTTGCTTATAGACTGCAGTCTAGGTCAAATGAAGCACAAACTTTGTTGCATTCTAGAAAACTATTCCAACAATTCATTGTTGAAGCATATACCATGGTTGAGTCCGAAAGACTTAGCTACATCAGGAACAACCAAAAAAAACTTAGAGTTGACAAGTATTGTAGTTTACAAACATTATTGGATGCTGGAAGCAGTAAAGGCTCATCTAAAGGAAAAAGAGTGATTTTGCCTTCAACCTTTGTTGGCAGTCCACGTTATATGGATCAACTTTACTTTGATGGTATAACAATATGTAGCCATGTTGGTTTTCCAAATTTTTTTATTACTTTAACCTGTAATCCAAATTGGCCTGAAATTCGCAGAGTACTTGTACCTTTGAATCTAAAAGCAACAGATAGACCAGACCTTATCTCCCGTGTTTTCAGATTGAAGTATGAACATATGCTTTTTGACTTAACAAAAAACACCTGCTTGGAAAAGTAGTCGCATGTGAGTTTGCTATTAATGTGGTTCTTAAACTTATACATTTGTTTATTACTTTCCATTTTTCCCTCATATGATACAACTATGCATAATTTCTATATTACTGTTGCACTATTAATATGATCACCTAACAATTGCAGATATGCACACAATTGAATTTCAAAAAAGAGGACTTCCTCACGTGCATCTATTGCTATTTTTACACCCAGACAATAAATATCTATCTTCAGATGAAATTGACCAGATAATATTAGCAGAAATTCCTTCACATGAAAATGACCCTGAACTCTATACATTAGTACAAAATCATATGGTACATGACCCATGTGAAATTCTATAATCTAAGTCTCCATGTATGAAAGAAGGCAAGTGTAGCTGTTTTTACCCTAAAATGTTTCAGCCTCAAACTGTTTTAAATTCAAATGGCTATCCAATCTATCATAGAAGAAATGGTGGTCGTACAATTTCAAAGAATGGAGTTATTATTGATAATAGATATATAGTACCTTACAATGCAAAATTGCTGAGGAAATACCAAGCACATATAAATATTGAATGGTGTGATCAAAATACTTCCATTAAATATCCATTTAAATGCATAAACAAAGGTTATGACAGAGTCACTACTGTTGTTCTTTATGATGCTAATGGTGCACTTGAGAATCCTATCACTCAAAATGATGAGATTAAAGAATATGTAGATAGCAGGTAATATTAATTTAACATGCATACTTAATTTACTCATTGTTTCTTTAATTAACTTTTTTAATTATGAATATTTTATGGCAGATATATTTCTCCCTGTGAAGCTACTTGGAGAATTTTTGGTTTTCCAATACATGCTAGAAAACCTGCTATTGAGGGATTACATTTTCATCTGCCAGGACAACACAATGTTCTTTACGAAGATGATGATGATATAGATGATATCCTATCAAATTCAAGCATTTCAGATTCAAAATTCTTAGCTTGGATGAATAGAAACAAATATTTTTCAGAAGGTAGAAATCTTACTTATTCACAATTTGTTTCCAAATTCGTGTACAACCAAAAGGCTAGATCATGGAACCTCAGAAAGAAAGGCAATACAATTGGCAGGCTAATATGGGTTCCACCAACCACTGGTAAATTATTTTATCTAAGAATGATGCTTACTACATGCAAAGGACCTACTTCATTTGAGGATATTAGAACAGTTGAAAATGTTCTATACCCTACATATAGAGAAGCATGCTTCGCAATGGGTTTTTTTGCAAGATGACAGAGAATTTGTGGAAGCAATCAAAGAAGCTAAAGACTGGGGCATAGCTAATTATTTGAGGAAATTATTTGTCTTAATGTTATTAACATGTGCCGTTACTAAACCTGAAGAACTTTGGAATCAGACATGGAATTGGTTAGCTAAAGACATTGCATATCATTATAAAAAACAACTCTCAACACAGGTTAGTTATTATCAGTTTGTAACTTTGTATGTTGAATAACATCACATATAGCCATTGTTTAACTATTTTCTTTATCATTTATTACAATTAGACATTGATGATGACCAACTTAAAAATTTAACATTACTGGAAATTGAAAAACTTCTACATGCAAACCAAATATCACTCAAAGTCTATCCTACAATGCCATATCCTAAGGGTGCAAATCTTGCATGGTGTCTAGAGAATAGCTTGATATTATCTGAACTTAATTACAACAATGATGAGGCTAGATCTGAATTCGAAAATCTTTTTTCATCTATGACAGGTAATCTACCAATTAATATATAATAAATTGCATTTAACAAAGTTAAATTTCATCTGTATCTTCCAATTTTGCATCTACTTATTCTTCATTTCTATCAAATCTCAACTTATTTTTTATTCTAGATGAACAAAAACAAATTTATCAAAAAATTATGCAAGCTGTCAACAACAATGAAGTTGCCATGTTTTTCCTATATGGATATGGAGGTACAATAAAAACATACATATGGAGAACATTAGCAAGTTCACTGAGGGCAAAAAATCAAATTGTGATTATGGTTGCTTCTAGCGGCATAGCTTCTCTGTTATTGCCAAGAGGCAGGATTGCCCATTCCAAACTTAAGATACCTGTGCCAATTTTCGAAGACTCAACATGCAACATACTTCAAGGAAGTCAACTAGCAGAATTGTTAAATCAAACAAATTTGATAATTTGGGATGAAGCACCCATGGCTCACAAATTTTGCTTTCAAGCACTTGATCAAAGTTTAACAGACATTATTAAAGAAAAAAAAATCCAAATCAAATTTTTGGAGACAAAGTTATTGTATTTGGTGGAGATTTATGATAAATTCTGTCAGTCATTCCAAGAGGAAGTCATTCAGACATTATAAATGCAACAATCAATTCATCATATCTCTGGCCTTCCTATGAAGTCTTAACACTCACCAAAAACATGCGTTTACAAGGCAATGCCCAATCAATTGATGATCAAGAAACTACTAAATTTGCAAAATGGATTTTAGATATTGGAGATGGAGTTATTGGGAATCAAAATGATGGATATGCTACAGTTGAAATTCCTCAGTACCTATTGATTACTGAATATAATGACCCCATTGATGCTATAGTCAGATCAACATTTCCAGATTTATATCAACACCACAGTAATCCTGAATTCTTCAAATGTAGAGCAATATTAGCTTCCACCAATGAAACAATTGAAGAGGTCAATGATTATATACTTTGCTTGATTCCAGGTATTTATGCATATCCGAAACTTACAAAAACTAGCATCTATTTAATATTTGTCCTCTATTTAACTTTGCATGCTAACTAAAATAAATATAATAGGTGAACACATGGAATACTTAAGCTCTGATTATATAGAGAAATCAGAAACCATTGACAGTTGGCATTTCCAATCAATTACCACAGAATTTCTCAATTCACTAAACATATCTGGTCTGCCAAATCATTGTATCAAACTAAAAATCGGTAGTCCTATAATGTTGCTAAGAAACTTAGACCAAACGCAAGGCCTGTGTAATGGTACTAGATTAGTAGTTATAAGACTAGCCAAACATGTAATTGCAGCTGAAATCATTTCTGGCAAAAATCTTGGCCATAATGTTTACATCCCGAGAATGTCAATGTCACCTTCACAATCACCATGGTCTTTTAAACTTTTAAGAAGGCAATTTCCAGTCATGGTATCTTATGCAATGACAATTAACAAGTCTCAGGGCCAATCACTTTCTATGGTTGGACTTTATTTGCCAAAACCAGTCTTTAGCCATGGACAATTATACGTTGCATTATCAAGGGTCAATTCAAGGCAAGGATTAGAAGTTCTTATTCATGATAAAGACCAAAAAAATATGACTTCTACTACCAATGTAGTTTTCAAAAATCTTACAAGGTAACTCTAAATTTTGAAACAATAAATTGTACTATTTATTGGCAACAATTCTTAATTGTTATCTTATTCATATACATTCTAACATACAACCAAAGATGACATCATATATCACAATCTTAAATTTTACATTGTCAGGTATGTAATCTTAGTTACTACATTAATATCTTCCATTTATAATTTCATTTACTTAACTTTCTTTTAATAACCTTATATTATTAACCCATTTAGAAAGATATTCATAACCTCTGAATATTTAGCACTTTATCACAGCTTAGCATAGTGCTATCATAGCTTTAAAAATGTCTTTTACTTAATTAAACAATGTTGGTCATATTCAATTGCTTTGTTTTATAGCCAAATCATAGAATGACAGCCTTTCATTCACAAATAACAGCTACTACAAGTGAACTACAATCAAATGACTTCAATATATCTGAGCCCAAAGCATAGAAATTTAAACAAGAACTACCTTGCCAATTCTTGCTTTGACATTTACCTGTAAAAATTCTGTTTATTTTTCTCCAAAACATAAAAATTTAAACAATTGAAGTTCAATTTTCTTTTTATTTCATCTGCTACTCCTTATATGATAATTATTCTTTAAAGAATATTTATCAAATTTTCCTTGCACTTTTGTGCCACTATGAAAAAAATTCACTTATGCCAATCGTGCAAATATATCAAATTATGCTGCATATACTCCATTGATTGAAAACAACATCATTCTTATTTTACAAAAAAAACTACATTAAAAAAATCCAGTTATGTAGCATGACATAATTATTTTAAAAAAATTGTTATATACATGCTTCAGACATCATATGATTAAAAATATAGTATATATTCAAATTTTCCCCCTCTCCAATATGTTAAAAACCAAATTCTAAGAAGGAATTCTAGAAATTGGGCAAATCTTCATATCCAGCCCGAAAATAAATCTAGACCATTAATGCCCCACAATATCAACCGTGTTAACTTTCTGCTTTTAACAAAAACTCTTCAGTTACTTGGCACCTATTCAATTCACAATTATTCACTCCACACTTGTTGACAATCGTGCTAAATTTAAAAGCAATGATAAAATCAACCATCAGTTATAGCATTGGAAACAAACATATATTAAATATCACACTCTAGAAAACCCTATAACCTACCTTCTCCTACAAATCCTTTTTCACTTTTCTGTCCAGACTCCAATTTCATGTCATCTACAAAATAAACAGCACATCTTCAACAACATTAAGTGAAGTAAGTCATTCCTACTCTCCTCTTCATGCCAGGCAATTTTTTCCTCCTTTTCTTCAACATCTACACTTAATCTATTAAAACTACCATATCTCTGTCATTGCAGATGAAAAATGCCATGATCAGACCGCCATTGATCATCCAATTTATCGCTGCCTTCAACAACGACAAAGTCATTTTTTTTCCAATTCTTTCATTAGTATTATCGTTGCATATACATGCATTTATATTTCTCACTTTTTTTTTGCAGAACATTATACAACTTTCAGCGTTCTACCATACACAATGGGCACCACAGTATCCCAAGTTTGTTCATCTGAGATATAATGGAGCCATCTACGAAATATGGGTCAGACGACACAAAGAAAAAGTCTATTTGGCAGATGAACTCGAAAACTTCAGGAAAGATTAAAATATCTACGAGTCGGCCACCATCAACTTTTTGCCTGTGACCATCACTGCGTATTTGACATACATTTCATACCACCACTAGAGCGGCAAACTTGTGGCAGGCAGAGGCATTCATCCAAAAAGCATATCTGGATTGTTCGATTTACTCAGGAAATGTTGGATACTCCTGAACCCCTGGTAAGTTGACTTTCATACATTAATCTCTTTAAACATATTTTTAGCAGTTTAACGATTTTACTTTTTTCTATCTGCAGAAACTCCCGCGTTGTACATAAGTTCCTCTTAAAGCTTGCGATCACCACATAACAGTCTTAAGGCGATCTGGTCCTCCATTGGAATGGAAAGTTGAAACCCTGAATCCTGCTATTGGTGGAAAAGGCGTTGTTCAACCATGGTATGATTTTCTTGAAGAAATGGACTTTGACGATGGAGATGAAGTCTCTATTTACTATAGATATTATGAAAAAAATTGGGATATTATAATTAGAAGGCGGGAGGATTGGGAGGATAATGACAACAATTAAACTGGCTTCCGTAGTCCAAAATTTGGGAAAAAAAATCTTGCTCATGTAGTTTCAACAAACTCTGTTAATGTTTCTTAAGTCTATTTTCCTGTTAACCAATATTGTTGTTCATCTATGTTTCTTAAATCCATTTTGCCATTAATCAACTTTGTTATTTTGGTGTCCATCAACATTTACAAAACGCTTACCAAACAACCCGTGCATGTGCACGGGTTACAGACTAGTGTATATATATATATATATATATATATATATATATATATATATATATATATATATATATATATATATATATATATATGCTTTTGAACTTTGGAGACAATTTAAGAAAACTTTGTATGATTTTTACATCAAATATGTAATGTTGTAAAAACATGTTTCTCAAAGTAAACAAAAAAGGTAACAAATTAAAAGCAATGAGAAAGGATAAAGCACACACATAATTTATATTGATTCACCTATAATGTTAAGCTACATCCAATCATCTAGTTTCAGCTCACCACTTTTAGTCGTTCCAAACACATCGTTAGTGTTTTAATTACAAAATTTTAAATATAAAAAAGGACAAATATTCATTTTGGTTCCTAAAAGTATTAAACGTTGACAGATTGATCCCTAAAAAAAAAATATAATTCAAATTTAGTTTCTAAATGTATAAAAGTGTAATAGATTGATCTTGCTATTAACTCCCCTCTGTTATCCTTGACATGCACACCTATGTGATACATTTGGCAATGATATGGCACTTGATGGTTGTCATGTGTCTAAAAGTTGACTTTTCAATTTAGTCTTTGAACTTAATAACTTGTTAACATTTTAGTCGTTGAACTTAAACACTTATTAATATTATAGTCCTTGAACTTAACTATGTATTGTCATTTTGGCCCATGAAAGTAATTTTAAATTATTAATTAAGTCTTACACTGCATGCAAATTATCAGCATAGTCATCACCATATCCATTTACTTCCCTTTCATATCCCTCGTATTTTAACCTTCCTCTTGCATACTTTGTAGTTTATCTTAACTTTAAGATCCATCCTCTACATGCAAAGTTTGTCCTTTATTCATCTAAAACATAAATTCTAAGAGGAAAATAGCACATAAACATCTTTTAATTTTTTTCCTTGATAAACCATGTCTAGCTTCTTTAAGAAGTTATATTTTATTCAATTAATTTTTTTAAAATAGCTTCTTCAACACTCTCAAGTAATCATTTCATTAAAATTCTTTGGTATCTATATATACCTTGCGGTAGTAGTTCATGAAAATAACTTTTGTTTATATTTTCTTATATGCTTGATCTTTTCAATTTGATCATCGTTCACATGCCAATTGATTGCATGGATCCCAAGCCACCCCTTCTACTTACACCTCCTTCATCTTTAGAATTTTTCACTCTACACTTCAAACGTGATCAAAAGAATGAAAAAGGACACATGTTTCACGTGGCACCAAAGAATCATGTCTTCTAATACTCAATCTTTGAATAGCGATGTGAAATCTATAAAGATTGGAAAAAAAGTGACAAGATGTATTACACTTGCCTCATCGAAGAGGTTTGTAACGAAATGGTTCTAGTACTTTTGTGTTTCTTAAGTTTTTTAAGTCTCTTTTTGTGATTATTATTATTATTCCATAAAATGGATCAATTAATTAACTTATCTAACATTCTACACATATTAATAACATATATATGATCAATAACTTAATTTGGGTAGATCTGATTTGAAACCTTATAGAATCTTGTCAGCCATATGTCTTGGATTTAGATGTTAAGTGATAACTCTTGTTATGTAGTCATTTATAAATTAGTTTATATTTATAGTATAATTTAAATTGCAAAATTGGTGAAAGAAAGGTAAAAATACAAGGGATAAAGAGTAGAAGTAAAAAAAATATAATATTGTCTTTGCTAATAATTTACATGCAACACGAGGCTTAATCGAATTTTTTGAAAGTGCATGTAAGGACCAATATGATAATACATGATTAAGTTTGAGGACCAAAATATTGGTGAGTAATTAATTTAAATGACTAAAATGACACCAAATTGTTAAGTTCATAAATCAAGTTGAAAAGTTAACTTTTGACCGTTACTTTAGTCTGACTTGAAAATAAGTCACATGAGTGTGACATTATATAATCGGATAATACATAAGTTATACTGGTATAACTTATTATTCAAGTCACATAGATGACACGTGTCAATTGTCACGATATCACCAAAAATGTCACATATGCACACATGTTAGATATGAAAGTTAATGTCAGAATCAATATGTTATACTTTCTGTATATTCAAAAATTAAATTCAAAATTTTCATCATTCAAAAATTAATCTTTAAATGTCTCACTTTTATAAACCAAAAATGATTATTTACCTTATAAAAAATTACGGGCATATTAGTTATCTTCATTTCTTTAATCTCTAATACTAAATATTTTAATAGAATATATCGAACGGTAAAGAAAGGTGCGTCACTTGTGTACCATGAATTTTACTACTCCTTAAAAAGATTAAAAAAGTGATTATACATTTCTTTTTAAGAAAAGAAAAGGTTCACTTAGCTTACAAGTCTTTCTATAAGTTTTAATTGTTTCTTTTTCTCATTCTTCTCTAAAAAACATGCGTACATCCTAAGGCATTTTGTTCATATTTGCTGATTAGTCGGCAATGGATTTTGACGGGGACTTCCTCCTTCCTTGAGAAGGAGTTGTTACGTCAACTTTTAGCCAAGTCTCAGTATTAGAATCCATTAACACAACACATAATCTTTTAATTAGGCAAAATTGCTTTAAATTGTGACTTTTTGTCTAAACCGAACAAACATAAGAAATAATTTTTATTTATTAAAAAGGATGTTTGAATTTACATGACTCACCTAGATTGCTGAATTCTTAACTTTAGAAAATGAAAGAATATCTGGAGAAAGAATAATGTTAACCCACATTGTATACTTTTCTTGGTAGATATTTGTATGATGACATACAGAAGAAAAATTATCAATAATTTTATTTCATAATTAATTAATTGATCAAATAATTAAGCTATTTCAATTACTTGTTAATAAAGAGTAGTAGAATATTTAAATTTAATATTACAAAATTTTCGAGGAATTCTAATTTATTCTTTTATGCGAAGAATTAAGGTTCGGTGTAAATTGGGTTCGATGTTCGATAAACGGAATTGGTTTTTTCTTCATGGAGTATGAATAAATAAAAGGACCAAACCAAAGAAAGCTGACAAAAACAGTAGAAACGGAATGATTCGCATAAAACAGCGCTAAGAAAGTTAAGATGGATAATTTTTAATTAAAATAAAGTATAAAGATATAGATACCATCTCATATTATATACTATGAAATTGTTTTAACGGTAATTAACGGTGAACAAAATATGTAAAGCGCTTTAGATTTTTTTTTAGCATCTGATTCAGTTGATTGAGCATAATTTTTTATTCTTATGAATAAAAATTAATGATTAATAAAATATTGAGAAAAATAGTTAAATATTAATAGGATAAAATTTTATATAATTATTTAATTACAATCTATCATATATTATAAATTTATTAATTTTTAAAATAATTATTTTAAAACAAGTGTAACAATAATCAATGGTTGGATAACTATGTAAAATTAACACATAAACATTAAACTTTAAAATATTTAACATCTCGTCTCATTATATAAAAATAAAATCAATTATATTAATTATTATTCTAAAAGTGTTAATTAATTATAAATATTATTAAATTAGAATATTACATTTAATATTATCAATACATTAAATATTTTATTTTTATTATTTTTAATAATTAATGTCATTTAGGTAATGATTAAGAAAACCGAAATAAAATAAGTACTGCATCCTAATTTTGCATACTGTTGTTATACAGTTACACGGAGTATAATACATGGTTTAGTTATTAGATAACTTCTATAATAATTGAAATGATTTTTCATTATTTGATAATATAAACTATTTTACATTAACAATATATCACAATTAAACTAAAAAATATTCATAATTAATTACTAAAATAATTTTTATGAAAGAATTACATCTAACCTAACAAATATACATACTTATTACATACTGCCTTATCTCACATACACGAATTGGAAAGACAAGACCGAAAAATGTAATACAGCTTTGAAATTGTGAACATCATCAATTGTTGTGCAAGTGTTTAGAGTTTATGTGTTTTAATCAAGTAATTTAAGTTCAAATTTTTATTAATTGTTAAGTATAAAATAAATTATATTAAAAGAAAAAAATTAATCGTTATTTTTTTATGAGAATTTGTTTATATCAATATAATGATCAGAAAAATAAATCATGAAAATTTCTGGCTGAGTATGGGTGGGGGTGTCATCAGCAAGCTAAAGACCTATAGGTCCTAGGAATATAGGATAGCCTTAATAGGGACATGTGAAAGATCGCAGATTCAACACTCTTCCCATTATTCCATGTATATATATACTTAGTATCAAATATCAATGCCTACACCATGCAACCAGAGCCACCACAATAACACACTCTAAAAGGAAAGTGCCAACTTAGATGGAATGGCTTTTCCTTTTGCTTGGCAACATGCCAATAAAGATGAACTATAAGGAAGTCATTTGAATTTGATAATCTGTACCTTGCTTGATTTTGTGGCATAATGGAGCCAACCTAGCTAGGATGTTAATTAAAGTAAGGAACAAAGTACATAGATAAAAAATAGAGGATAATTAAGTCGATATTATATTGTATTACTTTTGAAGTCATCATTTTTTTTTTAAATTGTGGATATATAACATATGCATGTGGTTGTGATCGATCAAGAATTTGAACTTCCATTCCTTTTGATGGCTGCGAGTAATTAATCTACGAGGTGGTACATGTAAAATGCTGTGACACCGAGTTTATATGGGGTATATTATGGTAAAGTAATTACATACTCCATCCATCAGGTCTCAAATATAAAAAAATAATAATTATGACATATTAACTAAAAAATACTCCATCAGGTCTCAAATATAATTTTTTTTATGACATATTAACTAAAAAATTAGTGAACTCATTTAATTTCATCAATTTTAATTAAAAAATATTGTTTTAACTTATCCTATATTAAAACTTAATATCAAAGTCATTGATATTGGAATCTCAATTAAATATAAGATATTTTAAAAATAATAATATTGAATAAAATAAAATTAGTTGAATTTCTTTTATATATATTTGAGATAAAAGAAAATAATATATAAGATATACTTACTGGTCTGGTTTGAGAGAGTAGTATTTATAAAAGTAATTGGAGAGGACCTTTATTATTAACAAGCTAAGCGATATTTTATAAACTGAGGGAGGTTTGTGTAAGTTGAAAAAAGGAAAAAATATTAATATAGTTTCATTAAAATTAAACTAGTATAATTAAAATAGTTAATTCTGAATTATATTTAAACACAAAATACTATTTACAAAATAATGTAAAGAATTAGATTGTCTAACTGATTCAGTCCTATAAGGGATCAACTTAGGCTTATTCACTTAACCATAACTTAGTGTTTGAAAGACTATGGATCGTTTGGCTGATTCAATCCTATGAGGGCACGACTCACACTTATCCACTTAAGCATTTATACACCATAAACTCAGTGCTTGATGAGCTATAGATCATCCACTCAACTCAGTCTTATGAAGGGTTGACTAATTACATACTTTCACTTAAGTATGTGGGTCAAGTAATTCAATTAAGAATAATAGATCAACCATAGTGAGATATATAGTTGAACCATTAATCCTAGTCTTAAATCCTGTTGGGTAATCAATACTTTCACATATAAAATTATTCACACTTACAAATGATTGTGAAAATACAATTAAGATTACATCTTAGGAAAAATAATAACAAACACAAAAATTTAATATGATTCAACACTTCTTGCCTACGTCTATAGAATCGTCTCAAAAGTATTTTTCTATCACAAAAATGATTATAAAATTATAACCCACCCCAAATAATGTATCACTCTCCAAACCCGAGTACCGCACTCAATGATTTACAAGAAAAATGATAACTCTCATACAAATATACTTTTCTCTCAACAAAGTGACTTTGTTTCACAATTTCTCTTTTCACACACTCTCTTGATGTTTCTCTTCTCTACTAATTTTCTTCTCTATTTATAGTGAATATTGCCATGAATTATAATAAATAAGTTATCTTGAAAGTTGAAATAAAAATAACTTTCAATGCATTTTTTAAATAAGCTTCATTTAATAAAATATAATCTTTTACTTTACATTTAAACCTCTTAAATCTTAATGATAAAAATTTAATTTTTCCTATAACACTTTATCTTTTCACTTAGAACACTAGAAACCTTCGCCGAGTTACATCCTATAAATAAGGGGACTCTGTAAGAATTAATGTCTCATGTGAAAGGCATGTGACTCATGTAGGGACTAATAAGTAAATAATTAACGATTAAGGGCTAAATTGTAATTGGGCTTAATAGGAGAAATTTCTAGAGCTAACTGCTACTTGATGGGAGTAGTGGTTATAAAAGGGGGTTAATACCCACTAACGTGAAATAAGGTCCCCTTCCTGACTAGAAAGTGTTCTCTCTCACCCATAGCCATCACGAACGGAGAGAGGCAGAAAAGAAAGGTTTAAGGAAGTGAAATCTTATTTCTCTCCTCTTTCAAGGAAATCAAAGTGCACTGGAGAGAAGTTCTTATGGAGAAAGATACAAGTCTTCCTATGGAGAAAGGTACACATCATTATCTATTGTTGTTTATTGATTGTTTGTGAGAACCATAGGTTTCAAGATCCTGTTGTTTCCTATCATTGATAGTCTAGGAAACCCCTTAAGAATTTTTACATGTGGTATCAGAGCTTGTGTTATGAAATTTATGATTCTCCAAGAATGATTTAATTTCTCCCAATTATGTATGAACCCTAATTATGAAATTTAGGGATAATTTAATTTTTCTCAATTATGTATGAACCCTAATTATGAAATTTAGGGATAATTTAATTTTTTCCAATTATGCATAAATTCTAATTATGAAATTTAGGAATTTTATTTTCCGCTGCATGTATTGTTTTATTGGCAATATTTTGTTATTGTTGAATACCAATTTTTGGAGAAAGATTATTTGAAAACTTATGATTATCGGAGAGAAAGCTACACGACATGTATATATTAAATTTGGAGAAAGTTTTTACTTCTAATGGTGAAAGAAAGGAAGCGTGCCATTAACGTAAAGATTCAATTCCAATTTTGAAAAGCTGCGCAGGTACGTTTGTTGTAGGGAAGAATATGAAATTTTGGAAATTGCTATTTGCAACCTTATGTTTGCTATTTCCAATCCCACTTGATCCTTTTTTTTTTCAAAAAAATTATTGTTGAAGGTGATTAAAGGATTGAAAGTTTATATTCTGTAATTAAATTAATGTGAATGTTTTGCAATTATTGGTAGCAGTAAATATATGTATATGCTACATATTTGCTTGAACGTGTTTGAATGCAAAAACACAAATAAATGCAAATATTATTTTATGGTCTGGAATGAAATTAATAGAATGACTATGAATTGTTAATAACAATAAGTATGTGCAGACCATACATATTTGATTGGAATTAAATGTATGTTGAATTTGTTAGTCACCAAAGTGGCCAAATTTGTAAGGTTATTTAATTCCAAATTAATGATTATTTCAATTATACTTGGTTGGAATTAAATGTATGTTGAATTTGTTAGTCACCAAAGTGACCAAATTTGTAAGGTTATTTAATTCCAACTTAATGATTATTCCAATTACTCATAGAATAATGGATGCTAAATTATATGATTATTGGTTTATGGGTAATTTAAATTCATTGTTATAAGGCATTTATGGATCGCCCAAAGGTTGATTAGTTGTTCTTATAATTAATGAATATAATTGTATGCAATTTGTGTGTATCATTAGTTTTATTTATATGCCCAAAGGAAATAGATATTACTAATTGGTGCATATTTAATTGTCAAATAATGTTAAAATTTTATTAGCATCATTATGTTTGTATGTTGTGTGTTGGTGTATCACCCAAATGAGAACATCAATATACATTAACCGTTATCTGAATGAATCATATGTATAACATGTATTTTATGTCTCAAAACACTTATGTGAACTTTATTATGTAATACATGTTTTGAATTCATTGGATTCTTATGTATCATCTGAGCCAATTTTAATGGGCTTAACTTCTCTGACTGAAATGAACAAGTCCAATTTCACCTTAGTGTTTTGGATCATGATCTTGCCATGTTGGAAGAGAAGTTTGTTACTTTTAAAATGATGCTAGTAGCAATGAAGAGAAAGTCCATTATAAAACTTGGGAAAGATCTAACAGACTCAGCCTAATGTTGATGAGAATGACTGTTGCAAACAGTATTAAGACAACTCTCCCTAAAATCGAAAGTGCTAAAAAGTTTATGTGATTAGTGGGAGAGTGCTCTCAAACAGCTGATAAGTCTGTTGCTGGGACATTAATGAGTACATTGACCACCATGAAGTTTGATGGTTCACGTACTATGTATGAACATGTCATTGAGATGACAAACATTGCAGCAAGACTTAAGACCTTGGGAATATAATGGCTGTGAATGAGAACTTTCTTGTTCAGTTTGTTCTAAACTCATTACCGTCTGAGTTTGGCCCGTTCTAAATGAACTATAATACCATGAAAGATAAATGGAATGTGCATGGATTGCACAGTATGTTAGTTCAAAAAAAAAAATAAGGCTGAAGAATCAAGGAAGTCACTCAGTTCATTATGTAAGCCACCAAGGAAATCAAGGAGCTTGAAAAGAAATTTATGAAGAAGCATGATAATCGTTAATTTTGTAGGAAATCCGAACATTTCCATAAGGATTACCTAAAGTGCAAGTCTTGGTTCGAAAAGAAAAGTGAGCTTAATGCTCGTGTATGTTTTGAATCAAACTTAACTAAAGTTTTCCATGATACATGATGGATTAATTCTGGATGTATGACTCATGTTTCTAACATTATGCAGAGATTCCTTACAATCCAAACCATAAGTCCAAATAAGAAGTTTATTTTCATGGGGAATGAAGTGAAAGCTCCAGTGGAAATAGTTGAGACTTATTGTTTAAAACGCAACACTGGACATCGTTTAGATTTACAGGAAACTCCTTATGTACCTAGTTTATCTAGGAATTTAGTTTCATTATCTAAACTTGATGTTACTGGATACTCTTTTAATTTGGTAATGAATGTTTCAATTTATTTAAGCATAATCATCTCATTGGTACTGGTATTCTTGTGATGGTTTATATAAATTGGAAATAAACAGTTTGTATGCTGAAACTGTTTTAACTCTGCATCATAATGTTGGCACTAAACATAATTTAGTGAATGAACGATCTGCTTTCTTGTGGCATAAACGTTTAGGTCACATTTCTAGAGAAAGGATGGAAAGATTAATAAAAAATGAAATTCTTCCTTATCTAGATTTTACGGATCTAAATATTTGTGTGGGTTGTATTAAAGGAAAACAAACAAAACATACAAAGAAAGGAGCTACAAGAAGCACTCAACTTCTTGAAATTGTGCATACTGATATTTGTGGACCTTTTGATGTTAGTTCTTTCGGAAAGGAATGATACTTTATCACCATTATTGATGATTATTCACGTTACAGTTATGTCTACTTACTGGCCGAGATTTCTTAGGCAATGGATGCCTTAGAAATTTACTACAATGAAGTAAAATGACAATTAGACATAAATGTGAAAATTATTAGATATGATAGAGGTGATGAGTATTACGGAAGATATGATGAAACTGGGCAACACCCAGGTCCATTTGCTAAGCTTGTTCAGAAACGTACATTTGTGTGCAATACACAATTCCCGGTATACCACAATAAAATGGTGTATCAGAAAGGCGGAATAGAACTTTAATGGATATGGTTAGGAGTATGTTAATCAATTAGAATTTATCCGTATCCTTGTGGATGTATACCTTGAAAACTGTCATGTAGTTGTTGAACAAGGTTCCTAGTAAGGTAGTTCCAAAGACACCTTTTGAACTCTGGACAAATAGGATACCTAGTATAAGGCACCTGCATGTTTGGGGTTGCTAGACAGAAATAAGGATTTATAATCCACAAGAAAGAAAATTGGATGCAAGAACAATCAGTGAATATTTCATTGGTTATCCAGAAAAGTTAAAAGGGTATATGTTTTATTGTTCTAATCATAGTATGAGAATTGTTAAAACTGGAAATGCAAGGTTCATTGGAAATGATGAAATCAATGGGAGTACAGTTCCACGAGAAATGGAAATTAAAGAAGTTAGAGTGTAAGTCCTTTTAGCTTATGCCTCTAACAGTAAGGTGATTGCTCCTTCAGTTATTGTTACAAAATTAATGAAGAGGAGCAACACAATAATGAACCCATGATGCATAATGAACCTATTATGGAAGAACCACAAGAAGTAGCATTAAAGAGGTCTCAAAGAGAAAGGAGACCAGCTATTTCGAATGATTATGTGGTATACCTACATGAAACAGAAACAAACTTAAGCATTAATGATAATGATCCAGTTTTGTTTTCACAAGCTATAAGTTGTGATAATTCTGAGAAGTGGTTAAATGTCATGAAAGAAGAGATAAATTCCATGGAACATAATAGAGTTTGGGACCTTGTAGGATTACCAAAGGGTTGTAAGAGAGTTGGTTGTAAGTGGGTCTTCAAGACTAAACGTGACTCTCATGGCAACCTTGAACGTTACAAGGCTAGACTTGTTGCTAAGGAATTTACTCAGAAAGATGACATTGATTATAAAGAGACATTTTACCGGTCTCACGAAAGGATTCTTTCAGGATTATTATGGCATTAGTAGCCCATTATGACTTGGAGCTACATCAGATGGATGTGAAAACTGCCTTTCTTAATGGAGATTTAGAGGAGAATGTTTGTATGGACCAACCAATGGGGTTCTCAGTTGAAGGAAAGGAACACATAGTGTGCAAACTAAAGAAATCAATACACAGTCTTAAAGTAAGCTTCCCGCCAATGGTATTTGAGGTTTAATGATGCCATTGTTTCCTTTAAATTTAAGGCAAATACTATTTATCAGTGTATGTATCTGAAGGTCAGTGGGAGTAAGGTTATTTTTCTAATTCTGTATATTGGTGATATCTTGCTTGCAACTAACGATCTTGGTCTTCTTCATGAGACTAAGAAATTTCTCTCTAGAAACTTTGAAGTGAAAGATATGAGTGAGGTAAGCTATGTGATAGGGATAGAAATATTCCATAATAGATCACAAGGATTGTCAGACTTATCTCATAAAGTATATATATCGATAAAGTACTAGAGAGATTCAAGATGGAAAGGTGTTTAACATCACCTATTCTAATTTAGAAGGGAGACAAATTTAGTCTCGCAGAATGTCCAAGAAATGATATGGAACGAAAATAAATGAAAGCTATTTTGTATGCATCAGTTGTTGTTGCATCTGAAAGCTGAATTTGTAGTATATTTTGAGGCTACAGTTCAGATTAATTGGTTGCGGAACTTTATTTCAGGGCTTGGAATTGTCGACAGTATTGCTAGGCCGCTGAAAATGTATTGTGATAACTCTGCAACAATATTTTTTGTAAGAACGACAAGTACTCTAAGGGTGCTAAGCATATAAAATTGAGGTACTTTGTCGTGAAGGAAGAAGTTCAGAAACGAAGCGTGTCAATAGAACATATTAACACAAACCTTATGATAGTTGACCCTTTGAATAAGGGATTATTGCCCAAGACATTATAGAACATGTTGAAAGTATGGACATTATTGTTATTGATGATCATTAAGTGTAATTTACCTTATGTAATTTTGCTGACACTCTGAGCTCAATTATGGTATGTTTCTGATTACCTGTTCTCTATGTTTGCATGCATATTTGTGTTAGAGTAATGTTAACAGGTTTTGTCTTGAATGAATACATTATGTTGGACCAATTATGTACTCCTAACTAATGGTCATATTAAGGAGAAGACTAATTTGTAGTACATGGAAGGGACTATGTCGATTAGATGATGTACAACCGCCATGACTTGAATTGGTTCCTATTCTTAATCATGAAATTATGATGTACCCAATGTATAGAACAATTTAGTCAATTTTAATGCGCATTATGTTAGTTAATCTATTTATTTATTTAGTCCATAATGTTTATTAATGTCACATGAGCTAAGTGGGAGAATGTAAGAATTAATGTCTCATGTGAGAGGCATGTGACTCATGTAGGGACTAATAAGTAAATAATTAACGATTATGGGCTAAATTGTAATTGGGCTTAATAGGAGAAATTTCTAGAGCTAACTGCTACTTGATGGGAGTAGTGGTTATAAAAGGGGGTTAATACCCACTAACGTGAAATAAGGTCCCCTTCCTGACTAGAAAGTGTTCTCTCTCACCCATAGCCATCACGAACGGAGAGAGGCAGAAAAGAAAGGTTTAAGGAAGTGAAATCTTATTTCTCTTCTCTTTCAAGGAAATCAAAATGCACTGGAGAGAAGTTCTTATGAAGAAAGATACAAGTCTTCCTATGGAGAAAGATGCACATCATTATCTATTATTGTTTATTGATTGTTTGTGAGAACCATAGGTTTCAAGATCCTGTTGTTTCCTATCATTGATAGTCTAGAAAACCCCTTAAGAATTTTTACAGACTCATTTTTCATCATTTTAGATCCACACTCTCACTGGATATATGGACGCCGCTTTAAAATCTGAGTCCTCATGTGAACAAAAACAATATTTATATACACTAATGATCTTGTGATTATCCTTATGTATAGATAAATTAAATACCCAACTGGACATAACAATAAAATTCAATTTCATAGACACATATACTTGATCCTTGATTTGACTTTTACAGGAAAAAATCGTATTTGTGGTTTGTAATTGATATTTTGCGCTTATGTATTGAAAATAAGCTGATTCTAACGGGGATTAATTTAAGTATTTGTAGGTTTAATAAATTACAAGATACAATAGTACTGTTGTAACTATAACAACTAGTTAATAACCTATTTTACACACATATATATATATATATATATATATTCTATCCAAATCACAACTATTAATTTTTAAAACAATATTGACGATGAAGATTACTGTAATTTACTCTCTAAACAAAAAGAAATTCCTTTTTCCACAAACTTTATCACAGTTACCATGGGTCAAAAGACATAGTTTCGTACTCTATTATTCACTTTATCTCATCTATAAGTTAAGAATATCAAGCTAGCTAGGTATACCAGCTACCCTCTCTTCTTCCATTTCAAAGATATCTCTGCATCGGTACCATATTTTGGCTGCTTTTCAACAAATATCAGATACATGTAGGTTCAAATTTCAATCAATCTTCATCTGGTTTCATTCGATGATATATATCTCGCTCTATTTGATACTTTGGTATGATATTTAGCACGAAATTAAAGTGGAGCACAATCTGTATATGCATATATGATATGTGTTTAAAGATGAACAGATGTTGTGTTGGCTTCTCAAGAGGATGATGGATTAACTCTGATATCTTATCTTAATTCTTGGTGTCGCAGATATACATGAGTCAGAGGTATTAGCTGCAGATATTAGCAGTCATAAATCTCAAGGAAAAGCAGTTGAAGCATATCTATCCTTCTGCAAAGGTAGAAAATCTCTTGACAAATATCTTGTTACTGCTGCCTTTAAATGTTAACAGTGATTGTTTTGCCCTTATTCTTAAAGATAGAGTTAATGCAGCTATTAATTAATAATGTAATAGGAGCGTCTAATTAAGGTAGTTGAACATGTTGAGTAAATTATTATAAATCTTTTGTATTTATCTTTCATTTTTATGGATAAAACAAAATTAATTAGGAGAAGAAAAAGAAAAAGAAAAGTGTAAATTATATATTTTATTTCGGGAATGATTGATAGGAGGCATTAGGCAATTTTAGGTACTTAGTTAAAAAGGAGAAAACATAATTAATAGAGAGGCTAAGTTAAAAATCTGTTTTTTTAGAATACTTGAAAAACAAATGAAATGGAGCTAGTCCAAACTATTATAATCCAGATCCTATAAAGTAATTTAAGATGGGGCTAGTTGAAGCTCCTGTTACCTTCTTGTTTCACTCATGTTTCTAAGCTCTAACTTCGGCTTTGAGTTAGGTAGTTATTGTAATCATTCAATAATAATATATCATCTTGTTCGAATAACTTGCTTCAGAGTTCCCTGTTTTCGTCCTTTATTCAAAGAGTGCATTACTTAATAAGGTCCAAAGAAAGCAAGGTTGATAACTCATGTGAGGGGCAAGCATAACCCTGGGGGACTATAGGCAGTGTTTGTTTGAAGATAATACAATATTATTTCTGGAAATCACATTCCCAAGAATCTTGTGCCTAAGGCTAGATTATAAAATTGAAAGAAAAAAAATAATGAAGTGAGGGAGAAGTAGTTACTCTAGAAAGCAATTTCTACTTTCATGAAAATATAAGATATTTGCCTTTCACGGTGAGAATGAAAAACAAAATGAAAGTGACAAGGTTTTATATCCACAAGAATCAATATAATTTTTAAGAATATTTTTTCGAAATTTGTATGAAAAATAGAAAATATGATATCCCGAAAATTCTTTATCATACCTTCAAACAAATGTCTTCTTAGCAAGAATCCACAGTATATGTTCAAGTCAAGCACAAAAAACTGGCGTATTCACATTGGACATGCATGGGTATGTACGTACCTGGAATGTATTGAATCTATATAAAGTATAAAAAAAAATAGGTATATTATTGGGTACGATGCATGCTTGGCGTGACTCAGGTACAACTTGACCAATTCCGGATGAGGTTTTGACAATCTCTCTCTCTCTGTCTTATTTTTCTTTGCAAAAATGATTTTTAGATACCAAATGTTATTCAATGCTTCAAGAAAGAGACGGAAAAAAGTATAAATATAATATATAATGGAAAGTGAGAAATAAAGAAAATAATGAAAGATATAATAGAATATTTTGAAAAAATGAAGTGTCTAAAAGTATACTCTTTAGTCTTTTCTTTGAGTTTATTATTATCGTCCACTAAACTTTTCGTTCACTTGCCTTTTATATATTTGTATTCTTCATTCATTTTTGGGTTTCGTTATCTCGTCATACTAGCATTTAATTTCTTCTACTCATGTTTACTAGCCTTTGCTTTGCTATTAATTGCTTGTCTTCATTCTGTGCTCGAATGGTCTAGCTCGTTCCAACAAATAAAATATAATTATTCAAATTTGTTTCAATTCAATTTTCAAAGTTTTATTTCTTTCATTACATTGTTTTTTCGTGCAAAAAAGAATAAAGCTACGTACCTTTCGTTCCAATGGAAATTGTGAGGTGGGTGTCACTTATTGCCTGGCTTCGTCCGCGTAATTGTCATAGTAAAAACTCCACCACTCCACCAATTAAATTAATAAATTCTTTTTTTCATGCTATAATTAATTAATAATATCACACGCTAGATAACTTTTTTTATTGCCAAATACTTTCCAATAACAGAAATAAGACATAATTTTTGACACACTTTCCAAAACTGTTTTACATGTAAATTGCATATATATTAAATCATTTTCTTTAATGCAAATAAGAATTTGTGTTTTTAACCTTTTTTTTTTCTTTTTTCTTTTTTACGAATGCTTCTTCCATAGTTCATTGCTGCACGCGTTGTTGCATTACTATCAGTTGGTGGTGGTGGCCATTAACACACCACATCGAAAATAATGCCATGAATTGTGACACACCAAATATAGGTGTAGGACGTGTGTGTCGGGTAAGTAGGTGTCTTGGAGTTATTGTAAGTTAGGTCCGGGGAGTTTCTTTGCATTTGATCGATTTGTGAAGTGTTCCTACCTGAAAAGGGTGAGTTTTCTTAATTTACCATACCTTCCCTTTTGATTTTACTATCCAAAAACAATCATGAGATATTCTTTATTTTCTGTAAGTTGTCCTTCATAGAATTTAAATTACCTTGTTCAGCTCAGATAGAAATAAAAAATATTAAATTTTATATCTATTTTTATATAGTATCCACCGCCAAGTTTAATTTGAAAAAAATATGAAAGAGAGAAATAAAAATAAATAGAAAATATCAATTATTTAAAAAATACTTAATTGTTTTGTAAACAACCTATTGTTTTTATTTTATTTTATGAAAATGAATTATATTTGGGAAGATAGATTATATTTTTGTTATATTAAAATCTTGCCTATCGAGAAAATTAGAAGTATGAGATTTGTAATTATTTTTCTGTCTTCTCCTCAATTTCTACACGACGAAACATAAAAGAATCCTTATCTCTCTTCTATTTTATTTTTAATTATCTCTCTCCTATTTTTTTCTCTATTAATTTTCTTCCATTTTTCTTCTATTAATTTTCACGGCAACAAATAGACCGTTTGTGAGAGGAAGCTTTCTCTATTCACTTTCCTCTATTCACCTCATATATCTACAATTTTTTCTAATTATTTTTTTATCATCTCATATAACTTTTCTCTCTTCATTCTTAAGAGTGGTGAAGAAAGAAAATTATAAATATATGAGGTGATAAACAAATAATTAGAAAAATTGAGTGAGTTATTAATGTAATGTTTAGAATAAAGAATACTTACCCACCAAGATTAATATAATTATAGGAATATATGAATTTTTTGTAAGAAAAAAAAGGAATATATGAATTTCTTGATTCTTTTGTTTTTATAAATCATGGGACGTGCCGTTCACCACCTTCGAAGAACTTTCCTCCACTCAGCAGCATTGCCTCATAGTTTACAAGACAATGCTTATTATTTATTTATTTTATGTTAAACGTCGACACCATCGTGTGAACCAATTCCATTGCCACAGTTTTCTGCATCCAGATCAGGTGTTTTATGTTGTTTTAATAAGTTGATTCGGTTCATGTTCATATTCTGATTCATTTTCCGTACGGACCACGCCATGGCCACGTTGCGTTACATTTTCATGCATTCTCTTTGGGCTTGCCACGCTACCTTTGCGACTTTACCAGCTTGCATTCACTGGTTTTTTCTTCCTTTTCAATTTTCAATAATCCTTGTCATCTCACGAATACAATTTGTTGTCCCTTTTTTATGTGTCGAAACCTTTATCTTTTGTTCTGTTGGAAAGAAGAAGAAGAAAAAGACAGAAAGAAATAAATTTTTTTTTTCACATGGATGATAAAACATACGTATAATTACTTAATTAGTTTGGTATCGTTGTTCTTTTTTCTGTAAAAAAAAGTTTAGTATTGTTCTTTCAACTAAAATTTTAGTTTCATTTGATAATTCGCATGATAAATAATTGTATATACAGATTATCAAATTGAAATTTTATCTCTTTTTTTCCACATATTGTTCTCATGTTCAATAAGGAGTTCTTTGCTTCTTTTTATTCATTCATGTGTCTCACTTTTTTTTTTTCCTTAAGAAAGTATTGAGTGCACCATAAGATAAGCAATTAACTATAATAATTGTGAAGAGTGGGAATTATTCTTTGTTGACAAATGTCAAATAGTATCTAGTGTGGTAGGACATTGATCAGTAACTAAAAGGAAAAATGAATTGCTCATTATTTATTTTACAATCTTTCATAATTTCACAATAAATTTTTAACTTTATAATTCCTTAACTAATATTTTTTTTCTTAAATAAAAATTTTAAAATTAATTTTATCTTATTTAATACTACTATCTCTAAAATATGTTTTATTTAATTGTGATGTTAATTTTAATGACTCTTTCTTATCTTTAATATTAAATTCCAGTAAAAAAATAAGTTGAGAAAAATATTTTGAATTAAAATTAATACAACTAAATATAATTATTAAATTTGTTATGTCATAATTTTTTTACTTTCTTATATTTGACACAGTCCACTGATTAACAAGACTAACAAAATAAAAAAAAGGTTAAATCCTTAAATGTTCTGATTTGTGTGGACTGAAGGAAACAAACTGAAACTGAAACTGAATCTGAATCAACACGCAAGCGCAAGACCGGTTGGGTTGTCCTCGTTGCTCAAATCACGTTGCATGTGGGACAGTTGTCTCTTCAATCTTCATAGAAGTGTCAAGAAAGCAATTACTAATATAAAAATATAAATGAAAAAGAAAACAGAGAAATTAGATTTCCAGCTCAAAGAAGTAACCAGCCACGTTGCATTGCCTTGCACACACGGTTACGCTAATCAGAAGCCACTCACCGCTTAATCCTTGATTAAAAGCAAATTAAATAGTAATAAAACGTTGCAGGAGGTGGTGGTGGTAATGTTAAACGTTAAATGCAATTTAGTACTTATTAAGTTAATTATGCTTAATTTGTGTTAACTTTATTATTCTTTTCTGAACTATGTAGGTTTTCAAGATTCCCCTATTCAGAAGGCAAAGGAAGCTACTGTGTATTTTTTTGGTAAGTCACTGCTCATGCTTTCGGTGCTGCCTATAAAGACCAATTTTTCTCTATGACCGTCAATTTGACCAGGGGTAAAATAGGGATTTCACTCTCCAGCGTAGTAAAAGACTTAAAAGTACTGTAGCAGTAATAGCAGTGAGTGAGGCTCTGATTTTTGTTTATTTCTAGAAAGAAGAAGATTTATTAAAATTTGAAAAACCGTGTGAGAAGAGAAAAGAACATTAATCGATAGAGCAATTGATCCGTGAATTGAAAGGTAAGGAGATAGTGCGTTTGAATTTTTGAAAGATAGATAACAACAGCAACACCATTATCACTCTAAAAAAGCTTCGTTACCCTGTGGCTGTGAAATCCAGAAGATTCTGAAAACGGATTATTACTCTTTACTCTGATGATAAACGGAGATTGAGTTTTTTTTTGTTTTTTTTTTGTTATGATCTGTTTGGTTGAGGGAAAGAGTGAAGAAGTGGTTTAGTTTGGTCGGTGAGAGTGAAAATTAGGTAGTAGCGTTTGTTTGGTGGTTGTTGTGTTATGATTTTGGTGCGAAGAAGCTGAGAAGTGACGGTGCCATCTCTCCTGCGACAGTTTTTTTATTTTCTTTGCTTTCAGGAACGATGAGTAGTTTCCAGAACGGTTCTTCGCCGCGTTCGCGGAACGCGGCGGAGAGTGACATAGAGGCCGGTACCTCCGCTCGCCGCTCTGATGACCTCGACGGCGGCGATTTCTCCGATCCCTTTGACATTGCCAGGACCAAGAACGCTTCGGTTGAACGCCTCAGGCGCTGGAGAGTACGTTTTCTCTTTTATTTCTCACTCTCTGATGTTCTTTTTATTATTGTATTTTGTTTTTGTTTGTACTTTTGTTTTTACTTCAGTATGTTTCTCTATATTTTGAATATTTGAATTGTTTGCACTCTCATTTCACTGATTGATGCTGTAATATCTGTTTACTGTGATTTAGCGGTTTCTAGAGTGGATATTGTGTTGTGTTTGCAATTGATTGGTTTAGTAGGGTTTTTTTGTGCGGTAGACAAATTTTTGGGAAATTAGGTGGTTGTAGATTAAGGCTTGTGGAGGATTCGAGAATGTTGTTACTTAACTGTGGAGTAGTGTGGTTATGTCTGAATGATGTTTCTAGATATGTTCTACGAAATAGTATTCGTAGTTAGGGGTTAGACTTGGGCCTGTAAGTTTAATAAATGTTATTATGGTGGAAGAGAAATTGAGTGACAATGGAGGTATGAAGAAGAAAAGAGGGAGAAGTGATTCCCGTAGTTGGTTTAAATGAGTTGTGGTTGAAGATGAATCAATGAACTGGATGAACCCACTTTTCAATGGAAAATGAGGTGAATGCATCAATTAGTAAGCTCCATTAAGATCAATGTTGCTATATCACTATGTTTGTTTTTCTTAGCGTTCAAGAATAATGTGCTCGCCTCACCTTGTTAATTTCATCCACTTGTAGTGAACATGATAAAATCCCGAGTCAATAAATATTGATTTAATGTACTTTTGATCTGAAATATAAGTCTTTCCAAAGTTCTCATTTCAAAAAGAGCTGTTTTCTTCGGTGGACAATCTAGGTCAATAGAAGACTCTAATCAAGATTGATTATGGCTAATAGTTTTGGATTTGGGCACTAAAATCTGAATGGATTGCTGAGTTTCAATATGTGATTTGTGCAAAGTATGAATGAATAGAATGAGACAATGAGTATTAAACAGTGTTATGAAACTCGGACCGGTCATTGACTCGGTCGGGGTATTGAGTCACTGGGTCAGAGGTCTACCCGGTGAGTCACTAACTGACATGATGAACCGGTGTACATTATAATAAAATTATAGTATTATTATTATATTATATATAATATATATTTATGTTTGTAACTAATATAACAAATTAATAAGTTGTCTTGATGGTTATAAATGCTCCTACAAACTTGAAGGTATCATGTTCAAATCCATCCTCTAATGCATTTTGGTGTTATTTCTATGTGCTTTTGGTAATTAAATTAACATATTGTAGATAAATTATATAAAAAAATGTATTGTATACATAAAAGATGTCTTAGCTTGCTAGACGAGTTGCAGCCCCTCCAAAGGGGAACATGTTAAAGAGGAAACGTGTTGGTTTGGTGTTGCAGCTCAGCCTAGGAGAACGTGAAAGAGAGAGAAAGATGTCTAAGCTTTTCAGAGAGAGAGAGAGAGATAAAGATGCATTGTTCACTTGGTCCGGTCCGAGTCAACACCGGGTTACTACGAGTCAAAGATGGTTTGATGATGTGTCATCGAGCGGATTGCTTAAATGATCCAACAATAGACTCGACTCAGCTATGTGCCCGGTTCACGGTCCAACAGGTTGAACCGGCCGGGCCGAGCCGAGTTTAATAACACTGATGTTAATGAACAAAAATATAGGAAAACTTTTATATTTAAAAGGCGAGACTTGAGTTTTATCCATTTAGAGTAAGTTTGTGATAAGCACCCAAACACTTTAAAAGCTAGCTATTAATGGGCGAGAACCATACCAATTGATAAGCACCCAATAGCTTGGGCAACCAACCCTTAAAATCTAGATGTTAAGGGGGAGAACTAAGCACCTAAGTACTTCACCAAGCATCCCATATTACTCGATGTGGGACTTAGGTACCCCATAATACCCAAGTCCCTATCAGTTTGTTTCGCAGATTAAAAGTTTATTTATGAGTATGTGAACTTGGAAATGTAATATTCCCATGTTATGAGTTTTGAAAAATTATTCTTGGGTATCATTCATTCCCAAAAAAGTAGTATTAGTGTATCACCATGTGTCATTGCATTTTCATTCCCATGATGATGGGTGGGAAAGTTATATTCCCATTAGAATGTGTGAAGTTATTTTCCAACCCAATTATAAATTATTACTTTCACATTTTTTATTTCAATCATTTTAAGATGTAAAAATATTACCAGGAACATTAAATTCTAACCAAATGTATTTTTAAAATATATCCAAGAATAATACCTTGAAATGTGATTCCTGGGAATGCAAGTGATACCTCGAAACAAACACCCCCTTAGGGTTGCAAAAAGGCAAGAATGGACACTTGCTTATATAAACTTCTGTTTCCAAAATTTGTTGTAAACTAGAATGATAGCATTTTCTCAAACATTACATTTCATTTGTAGTTTCATTTAGTTTTCTGCAGTATGAATGTTGTTTTGTTATTTACTGTCTTCTGTAAAAGACCAATTGCTAGCATAATTTGACTATTCTACGTTTTGCTATTTTTGAGTCTGTATGTATATATTTCTGTTACACATAAGAAATCCCTTTTTTATTGTTATTGTTATTATTTCTTAGCAAGCAGCGCTTGTTCTGAATGCTTCTCGTCGATTTCGTTATACCTTGGACTTGAAAAAAGAAGAAGAGAAGAAGCAAATATTGAGAAAGATTAGAGCACATGCACAAGCCATTAGAGTACGGTTCCTTCAGTTGGACTTTCTTTATTATGCTTATGCTAGACTTGCTAGGTGTATGAAGTGTTCTAATTATCCATTTTGCTTTATTAGGCAGCTTATCTTTTCAAAGCAGCTGGTGGGGGGCCAGGGAGTGGTGAGTAATTGATTTATGTTCATATTTTTCTTTGCTTATCTTTGGTATCCTTTTTAACTTGGTTTAATTAAGAATCTGTCATTCTCATAAGATTGCACATGACTCATGAGGAGATATGTGGCACATAGTGTTCATTGTCTTGTTAATAAGTTGTTCCAAAATATATGTTTGCATTTATGACAATCTTGTTCAATGGGTTCTTTTTTCTTCTTTTTTTTCCTGCATTAAATATCTAAACTTGAATATGCTTTTTGGTGTTCCATGGATCTTTATTTAAATGACTTACCCTGTGACTTGGCAAAGTTTACTGATAAGGGCTAGACAATTTTTTTAATATAAATATTAATTGGTAATGCATTAAATTGTTAGAACCTATTAAACCTCCTCCGGTCCCCACTGCTGGTGAATTTCCAATTGGACAAGAGCAACTTGCTTCAATTTCTAGGGAGCATGACACTGCTGCTCTGCAACAATATGGAGGGGTATGTTTGCCAATAATATATTCTCTTAGCTTGGTAATGGTATTGTTCAGTGTCATAATTTTCAAGTGTTGCTTTTGAATCATTATCAGGTTGTAGGACTATCAAATTTGTTGAAAACCAATCCAGAGAAGGGTATTCATGGTGATGATGCTGACTTACTAAAACGAAGGAATGCATTTGGTTCCAACAATTATCCTCGGAAGAAAGGAAGAGGTTTTCTGGTAATTTTACTATTTTAGTCATTAAGAGCTTAATGATTGTACGGTGTACAAGTTTCTTCTTTGTCATTGGGGGATATTGTAGTGACCTTTCTGTTTTTCATGTCTTTTACAGATGTTTATGTGGGATGCTTGCAAGGACCTGACCTTGGTTATTTTAATGGTAGCTGCAGCGGCTTCATTGGCACTTGGGATAAAATCCGAGGTGAGGTTTGCTGGGAAAGTTATGATGTAATTCTTTGTACTTGGTTGAGAGTGTTGTTGACAGTGGACTTCTCTCACACTTACAAATACTATTCTCCAAATTTTGCCATTGTTCTTTACTTTTTCCATTTGTATAAAAATATTAATCCCCAAGCCTTACACCTACTCTTTTTCATATTCTTGGATTTATTGATAGCTTATTTGATAGCAGCCTTCTCTCTTTTAATCTATTTAAAATTTAGCATACAATGCTTGTGCTGGAACTATTTATTACCAGGTTACCTGCATATATATATATATATATATATATATATATACATATATATAGGTTGATCTGAGGGCGAGCCCTGGTGCAGCGGTAAAGTTGTGCCTTGGTGACTTGTTGGTCATGGGTTCGAATTCGGAAAAAGCCTCTTTGCATATGCAAGGGTAAGGCTGCGTACAACATCCCTCCCCCATACCTTCGCATAGCGAAGAGCCTCTGGGCAATGGGGTACGAAGTTTTATATATAGGTTGATCTGAACAATGCATGTTATCATTTGAATCCATTATATCAAGTGGAAGGAAATCTTTCAATTTGTGAGTCTTGTTGGGCTATTTATGGTTCTTGAACTTAATTTGGTTCTAATTATGTTCAATTAAATCTAAGAGTTTCCAGACTTGATGACTTTTTTTATAATGTATATGCTGCATTCTTTTGAATGTTATCTTGTACCATCAATTAATTTATTTGTTCCTTTGCCCTATCATGCTCTTTATGTTTGGTCGTTCTCTTGATAATCTAGGATTAATCGTATATTTTTGTGATTGTTGAGATTTTTATTTTCATTCAGTTTGACGATAATTTTGTTGCAGGGTATCAAGGAAGGATGGTATGATGGGGGAAGCATTGCTTTTGCAGTTATTCTTGTTATTGTTGTTACAGGTATTATATTGGCTTTGTAAGGTATATAGTGCATAGTGTTAGTTTACTTGGTCTTTGACTCTATTTTGAAATTTCCTCTTTGATAAATCTTTGGTGTAATCTAAGTTCATGATACACACCGTCCACTCAGTCTTTTACTGTAGACATTATTATAATAGTGGTGTCTAATAATTTCTCCTTTGAAGGAGCTGTTACCCTTTCTCTTGTCTCCCTGTTTTGTAGCTATAAGTGATTATAAGCAGTCTCTTCAGTTCCGAGACCTAAATGAAGAGAAGAGAAATATACACCTGGAGGTTTGTGCGTTTTTTCAGTTAAACTTGATTGTTGTATTACAATTTATTTTAGCAATTTTCTTATAATATTTTTAACCTTATATTTGGATTTGTGCATGAGAAGGTTGTTAGAGGTGGTAGAAGGGTTGAGATCTCTATATATGATATTGTTGTTGGGGATGTTATACCCCTTAATATTGGTAACCAGGTAATTGATTTTTTTTTTCTATTATTGTTTTTTCTTATCTTACTTGACTGGATTTTCTATTTGTTATTAAGTTCTTTTCTACTCTTTCTAGGTCCCTGCTGATGGAGTTCTGATCACTGGCCACTCTCTTGCAATTGATGAATCAAGTATGACTGGGGAGAGCAAAATTGTAAGTATTCATTTCTATCTCCTGGGAAATTGGAATTTTTTTCTTTCTTTTCTGCTAACTATTTTTTTTTTTGCAGGTCCATAAGGATTCAAAGGATCCTTTTCTGATGTCTGGATGTAAAGTTGCTGATGGCAGTGGCTCTATGCTGGTAATTTAGACTTTTTTTTTTCATATTTGTATTTGTAGTTTTACTTGGTTTTAGCTTGCATAATTAAGATTTTTCACAGGATAATTGAGGTAGTTAATGACATGTAGTTACTTTGGTGGAAGTGTGGGTTGTAGTTATCTCAATTCTCAAGGGCCAATAAATTGTGCTTTAATTATGGAAGTGTTTCCGAATTGGGTTTATACTCCCTTTGATCCTCTACTCTGGACCCCTTGATTCAACTTCCTAAGAATTATGGAATTTAGTAGTGGTATTGAATTTGTCAACAATTTGTATATATTTTTCTAGTTACCCTTAAATTAAATGGGGCCCAATTCTCTTAATTTTTCCCCCTAATTAATTAATGCATCTCCAATTAAGTAAATAGTCAGTGATCTTCTATCCTTGTGAGAGGGTCTCTAAGAAATTAATTTATTGAGGCAAGGCAGTTAAGGGGATTTTTGTAAAGAAGAATTAATGGAATAGACAGTTTAGAGAGGGTCCTCTAAAAAGGACCAATGCAAACTTCCAAAAGGTTCCTCTAAAAAGGTGTTAGGATCCAATTGCAAGGTATGAGATTTGAGCCCCACATTTAAAGTATGGGACTCTGGATTATGTTGTTTAGAAGGCCTTGAGCTCTCCAACTGCAAGAACCAGCTTTTGTGGTGTCACTGGTGTGGTTCTCCCAAGGTTCTTATCAATAGGAGCTTAGAGAATGTTACATTTTTTTTGAAAAGGATGTTGATTATTTGCTTTATGTGTGCATGCTATTCTTAAAGGATTTTGTTCCCCAGGTTGAATTCAGTTAATAAAACACCTGGTGCAGATAGAATTTGGAGTCAATAAAATATTTATTTGATTTACTTTTACCAAATTTCTCTCAATAGTTCAGTATATTAATTTCACTTTTTTCTTGTTTATTTATTTTCATAGGTCACTGGTGTTGGTGTCAATACTGAATGGGGGCTTCTAATGGCTAGCATCTCAGAAGATACTGGTGAAGAAACACCATTGCAGGTCCTTTTGTTAGTTGTGATTTCTGATTGAGTTCTATTTCTCATAATTTACTCACCTATGCAAGTTTTGAATATAGGTTCGCTTAAATGGTGTAGCTACTTTCATTGGTATTGTAGGACTTACTGTTGCTGTTATTGTCCTAATTGTGCTACTGGCTAGGTAACATAGATAGTATCATATGGTATCCATATATACTTGTGGTTTAATTCGAAGAGTATAATCTGCATGACTCTAAAGTGGGAATTTGTTAGCAGATATTTCTCTGGGCATACTAAAAACCCAGATGGGTCAGTTCAATTCACAGCAGGCAAGACTAAAGTTGGTGATGCTATTGATGGTGCAATTAAGATAATAACTGTTGCGGTATGTGCTATGATAATTACCAGAGCATGCTTGGTGCAATTAAAGATGTATATCCATATTTATATTTCAGACTTTAATATCTATGTAGTGATAATAACCCAATGAATATCTAGGTCACCATCGTAGTGGTTGCAGTACCAGAGGGGCTCCCATTAGCTGTTACTTTAACGTAAGTTTGCTAATTTTGACTTACACTTCATAGTTTTATTCTTTTCTTTTTTTTTTTTGCTGTCAAAATGGATTTTTTTTATCATTGGTTGCATTTTACATTGCAGAAAACTTTGTTATTATTCTTGTTCTCTGTTATTATCAAATTTTCTCCCTTAATTTTTGTAGTTACCATATCTTAGCAAAAACTGTCCGTGAATCCCTCGTTGGGTCCAATATAGAATCTATAGTTGATGCTTAATATGATTTTTCATAAAAAAAATACAATATTTTTTCCTTGTATTCTCTGTCTAATCCTATTTATTTGTACTAACTCCCTTTTTTCATAAACTATGCTTCATAGTCTGGCCTACTCGATGAGAAAGATGATGGCAGATAAAGCCTTGGTATGCCAATTGATGTTTGTACTTATAATCAGTTTTGACATAAATACATGTGAAACTTTGTTTAATATGTCACATTGAATTGTAGGTAAGGAGGCTTTCTGCCTGTGAGACCATGGGCTCTGCCACAACCATATGTAGTGATAAGACTGGCACATTGACCATGAATCAGGTTAGTTGTGGTGCTGCATTTTATATGTTGATTTAAACAAACAATATTTCTTTATAACTACTTAGTTCAACTTCTTGGAGGGTACTTCTTGCAATTGTTTCTTGTTTTAATGGTTTTTATGCAAGCTTATTTGAAGTAAGAATACTTTCAGCTTTAAATAAAGTAGGACTAGGAGTTCATAATGCCAAATATTCTATTTCTACCAAAGTGATATCCGATAAAATTAAGATTTTTAGGAAGTTCATTTCTATTGGCATTGGTTGCATATATTCAGCAGATTTTCTTAATATGTTAATTTAATTAAATTAAATATGACAGATGACTGTGGTTGAGGCTTACGCTGGGGGTAAGAAAATTGATCCTCCTCACAAGTTGGAGTCCTATCCTATGCTTCGCTCTCTGCTCATTGAAGGTGTTGCACAGAACACTAATGGCAGTGTTTATGCACCTGAGGTACGAGGAAAAAAGAAGAGAAAATGCATATGAGCATTAACTTAGGTTGTTCTACTTTTCACTGATTTCTGTTCTCTACAGGGTGCTGCTAATGATGTCGAGGTTTCTGGATCACCAACAGAAAAGGCAATTTTACAATGGGGAATACAGGTGTGTTTTGGAAGTTGGTAGTGCAGTCCACCCCCATCCCGCTCCTTTTCTTTTTGGGCTAATATATGTGCTTCCAAGTTATAACTAGTGGTGACTGTTATATCAAATCTCAGATTGGGATGAATTTTACGGCAGCTCGATCTGAATCATCAATTATTCATGTTTTCCCATTCAATTCAGAGAAAAAAAGAGGCGGAGTTGCAATTCAAACGGTACAATCTCACTGGCATTATTACTCAATTATGCAGATATTTCGCTTCTATTCCAGACTAGCTGAAACATTGCTAGGTAGCTAATATATTGCTTAAACATAAACTATATCTGTTAGACAGGGCATTATAATTTTATGCCTGTTTGCAGGCTGACTCTAACATCCATATACACTGGAAAGGTGCTGCTGAGATAGTCCTAGCCTGCTGTACAGGCTATGTTGATGTGAATGACCAGCTGGTTGGGATGGATGAGGAGAAGGTTTGATTTGATGAACTTGTTATACATTAGTTAAACTCAAGCATCTTTTATCAGTTTGTGTTCAGCATTTTCCCCCCATCACCCTGCCCCTCACCCCCCTTCTTCCCAACCTTTTTTCCTTCCGTCTCTTGTTCTTTTGTTGGATTCACTTGAGAATTGATTTGTGAATTGCTTGAGAGAATATATCTGTCTTTTTATTTTTATTCACTTCATTACATAATTGAATCCCTATATTTTGGGGGATGAACTGTTCCTAGTGTTGGAGATCCCACACCGACTAGTGATATGGCCAAATTAAAGTAAGTGGAGGGCAACCCTCATCATACAAACCAGTTTTGTAGGGTTGAGTTAAGCCCAATCCCAAATTCTAAGATATAGCAAGTACCCAGAATTTCCTACCATACAAGCAATGAGACCTGAATATACAAGGAACTAATGTATTTAGGAAATAGGGAAATTGGGATATCTCAACTGATTCTAGTATATAGTTTCTTCATGACTAGAGAATTTTAAAGCTGCTATATGTATGCTACACGTGATTATAAAGCAAAGCAAACAAAGTTAGTATTTGAAAAGGGAATGAGTCAAGTTTTGCCACCTTGCAGATGACATTTTTCAAAAAAGCTATTGAAGACATGGCTGCTGATAGTCTACGTTGTGTTGCCATTGCATATAGATCATATGAAAAGGAGAAAGTTCCAACTAATGAAGAACTACTCTCACAATGGTCTTTACCAGAGGATGATCTTATTTTGCTAGCTATTGTTGGTCTTAAGGTATGTATTTCTTTAGAAAGCTGCCTATCATTGTCATCTTTGTTTTTCTGTGTGTATGTGATATTATGTCCCCATGGTTTTGCTCTCTAATTTAAAGTTAAAGCTCTTTAATTTATAGGCTTCCCGTCTCATTTATCCACTTTGTTGCATACTTGTATGTATCTTGCAACTTGGGAGGATGCTGGGAATTTTTAATATTGTTTATTTTATTTATTATGCCTTTCTCCTAGTTCTTGACTTTACTACATGGAATTTTTTGTGTCTGGTTTTTGACAGCATCTGACTTAAAAGTTTTCCACATGTTAAATTTCTATGTTTCTGTATATTCTTATTTTTCTTGTTTTAAATATAGGATCCCTGTCGACCTGGTGTCAAACATGCTGTGGAACTCTGCCAAAAAGCTGGGGTTAAGGTATTTCATACAATTGATTTTGAAAGCTATTTGGTGTCCCATTAAGATACTTATCATTGAACGAGTACAAAAAGTGTTTTCAGTGTCAGGATGGCTAATAGTAGTTTGCATGGTGGCTATGTTAACAGGGTTTTCATAGGGCAAGTTTAGCTTGATTGATGCTTATCTGACATGAAATTTTGATAGGGTCAGGGTCATTTGTTTCAACTTGAATCTAACACGACCAAGGCCTTATAATGCATGATACAGGACTGAGTCAACATGTGTTGATGTTATATAAATTTTAACAAATTTAGTTAAATTATAGAATTGAACAATTATGAAACTAAAACTAAGGTATATATTTAAAACAAATATTAGTAGTTATGTTATCATGTCATGTAAACTGTTAGTGATTAGATCAAGCAGTTCTATTATAAATACATAGTTGTTGAAAAGTTATAAATTTTAATAGTATCAGGTCGGGTTGAAACAACCTGAAGTACAACCCAAACCTATACCTAAAGCATATTGTTAACAATTGTAAAATCTAATTTAAGACTTGCTTAATTAAACTATAAAAATCTAACCACTTTGTGGGTTGTTTGGGGATAACCTTTTTCTGGATAATTAGTTGCTTTAACTTTTCCCAAAGCTCCCAGGAAGCCTACCAAAAACATGCTATTATTTTCAAAGTTAATCAGAACTAAATAATAAACATAAAAACATTTTTTTATCATATCTAACTCACTAAAAATATCACTAATCATAAACAACAGGAAAATAATATATATCTAGGCAGAACGAGCATGCTTAGTTCCAGGTGCTTGGGTTACACACCTCTTCCAAAAAGGAAGACATAAACAGTAAGATGAGAAAACATAAGTATGCCTCTGTTATTGTGAGACACAATGGAGTCTGTTCATTATGGGCATGGTTCTTAATGGGAGCATGGTTTACTACAGATAGGATATTGATTAGTTAGTTCGGGGGTTAATGAGTTAAATAAATAGGACTATAGGATGATGTAAGGGGAAGGGGCATTGAGATCTGTTCATTTGATTGAGCATTAGCTCTTTGTGAATCCTTTGTGAAGGGGAAACCCTTGGAGAAGAGTTATCTCCTATTTTCTGTTCTTTTACCATCAAGAAATTCCATTTTTCTTTCCTTCCTTCTATTTTCTAATTTCTAATTTGGGTTCCTAACAGTTGATACATTTTATTGTATCACTCTTGAATTTTAGTGTGTCATGGGCCTCCTCTTGTTAGAGAGAAAAAAAAGAGACTAAACTTCTGTTAGATTAACCGAGTTACTAAAGCGTTGTGCTTGCCGCACCATCTTTTTTAACCTTGTCAGAAGACAAAACATGTATTCTTTGTTTGGTTTACATAAATAAGAACAGATTTCAGATACTTACAAATGCATTGTGCTTGCAGTACCATCTTTTCACCGCAATGACCCTAAGATGGGTGTCATTACTTTTAAATTTTGATGCCTTTAAGAGTTCAAAGACCAATACTAGCTTTATTTGATATCCTCTAACATTAAGCAAACTTAGCATTTCAATAAGAAATGCAATATGCTTTGTTGATACTGTTTCAACTTTCAATTGATTTTCAATTTTGATTTTTGTGGTTTGGATTTCTAATCATAGGTGAAAATGGTCACTGGTGATAATGTGAAGACTGCAAAAGCAATTGCTGTGGAATGTGGAATACTAAATTCATATGCTGATGCTACAGAGCCAAACATCATTGAAGGAAAAACATTTCGTGGCTTGTCAGATGCTCAGAGAGATGAAATTGCTGATAGGATATCGGTAGAATTCAATTACTTTGACAGGCTTGTTTTTGTGCTCTTGTATTAGTATGTTCTTTGTAAAATAACATTTATTGCCAATACTGTGTAAAACAGGTCATGGGACGGTCATCTCCCAATGACAAACTATTGTTAGTACAAGCATTGAGGAGGAAGGGTCATGTTGTGGCTGTAACTGGGGATGGAACAAATGATGCTCCTGCACTTCATGAGGTTTGCATAGTATTTTTTATATTTGAGGCTTGTGCTTGTGTGGTTTGTTAGTATTCATTACGATGATGACATTGATGGTAATGGAGCATTTAGTTTGATTATGTGACTGCTATTATGTCTATCTTGTATTGTTGTAGAGTCATGAAATTCTGGTTATGTTATGTCATTTTTATTTTAAAGGTTTGAACTATCATTTCAATGCAGGAGTTTTTGTTCTAATGTAGTAAACTAACTAGCTTTTATTCTGTTTTTGTAATTCTATACATTTTGGAATATAGGCCGATATAGGTCTTGCAATGGGTATCCAAGGTACAGAAGTTGCCAAAGAGAGCTCTGATATCATTATTTTGGATGACAATTTTGCTTCAGTTGTGAAGGTTTGTACTACTTTGAGATATTTTTATTTGTTCTGTTTTTTGCCATTAGTAGTGGAAATGCACTTTTTGAACACTGATTGTACAATGAGAGGTTTATATAGAAGTGAGGTGCATTTAATATTGAAGCACAACTGATGATGACAATTGTGTTTCTCCATGGTTGTAGGTTGTCAGATGGGGGCGGTCTGTATATGCAAATATTCAGAAATTTATCCAGTTTCAGCTTACAGTAAATGTGGCCGCTCTAGTGATTAATGTTGTTGCTGCAGTTTCGTCTGGTGATGTTCCATTAAATGCAGTGCAGGTTGACTTTCTTTTTTTCTTTCTAGGTTATGCTCATGTATTAAGTCAGGATGAGCCATGATGCTAAAATCTGTTGCTTTCTCTATAGCTTCTTTGGGTGAATCTTATCATGGATACTCTGGGAGCGCTGGCCCTGGCAACTGAACCACCAACTGATCACCTCATGGATCGAACTCCAGTGGGTCGAAGGTCAGAATTTTTATTTTTCTGATTATTATTGGGGACTTATATATTATTGTAGGGTTGCACAGTGCTTGGAAAATTAGTGTCAACACAGTTGGAAAGCCAATTCTTGTTCTGTTTTTATCTTTGGTTCCTTTAATAGAAGAAAAGTATTTAAAGAAAGAGGATAATATGCAAGACCAGGATGAGATATCCCTTTAGGAATACAAAAATTGATACACAATTCATTCAGTTTAATTTATGTAAAATAGTAGATAGAAATTTGAAGCAAATATTGCACAAAATCAAAGATGAGATGTCCTTAAAAGAATTGAAGGTTATAATCAATTGAACAGTGCTTACACTACTAAAGCTATGCACTATGCAAATTCTTTGTGTAAGGCCCATTAATTTTGTGTTTGTACTATTCTCTCGTTACATGAGAAGATCCAAATTCTTTGTGAATAATGGGCCAATTTAGTTTACGATTCTAATAGACGATCCTATGTGCTTGCCTGTTTTTATTGAGATAGAATTGACAATAGTTTGCATGCTTTTCAGAGAACCTCTCATAACAAATATTATGTGGAGGAATTTGCTGATACAGGTAAATTCTGTTTCTCATTTATTAGTACCCATTTTGTTATTGTAGTTTTCACAGATTTATTTATGATTTATCAGTTGGCTGCACAATTGGTTCACCCACACGCAGCCAACTACAGGATTTTGAAACTTCATCATTACGGCTTAATACAATGTTGTATTTATTGCGTCTAAATCATCAATAATGTTTGGAATTTTTCAGGCAATGTACCAAGTGTCTGTCTTGCTTGTACTCAATTTCCGAGGCATAAGCATACTGGGTCTGAGCCATGACAGAAAAGACCATGCAATCAAAGTGAAGAATACTTTGATATTCAATGCATTTGTTCTCTGTCAAGTAAGTCTTCATGACCTGTTACACAGATAGCTATGTGACTATAATATAAATTTTATATAACCCCAGTTATTTATTTATTTTGGGGGGGGGGGGGGGGGGGATGTGTTTTTGTCTTAAAATTGTATTAGAATGTAGGGGAACAAACTCTACTTCCGTAACATTGTTGGAATCGACTTGTTTATTTGTCTATAGATAATAGATAAAATATTGGATAGTTAATAAGTTTTGATAAATAGTTAGAAAGTAAGTCATAATAAATTTTTTAATGGATAAAATTTTAAGGAAAATTATAGCAATAAGCTTATACCTTAGATATAAATTTGGGAGAAAATATTGAGTGATATAAAAACACCACCAAAAAAAGACTCCCTACAAATTATCACAAGCTTTTTGGGAGCTTTAGGTAATTGAGGGCATTTGGCGCCTTCCTTATTGGCCTAAAGCTGGTCATGCTCTGATAATAGTAGTTAAGCTCTTGCTGATTGCATATTAGCTCTAGAGCTCTTGTTAGGTACATGATTTTTGAAAGTTTACTGGACTTTTTATAGGCACCTGGATTTGAAATTTAATCGTCTTCAGAAAAATTTGGTGCCCTGCGTTTTATTGAGGTCAACATATTCATATGTATTGACACAGTAACAGAACTCAAGTAATTCATTCACAAAAAGATTTTGGATGACTTGCCTCTACTTTATAGTTTTTCCATTGTTGCTTGATTGTTACCTCATATTACTTCCTCTTGTCAACATTGATGTTGGATTCTTCTTTTCTCCTTTTATATTGCTATTAAATGGTTTTGATGTTGGAATGGCATGTGGGATATGTGCCCAATTCATTTTTCACCTTGTATTCGTGTTCACGTTTTCTTCTTTCTTTACTCTTGTGATTGATGACGGACAAAATTCTTTCAAACCTGCAGATCTTTAATGAATTTAATGCTCGAAAGCCAGATGAATTCAACATATTCAAAGGAGTCACAAGAAACTACCTCTTTATGGGTATCATTGGATTAACTGTTGTGCTTCAGGTTAGTCTTGTTGACTGTCCTCTGGTGGTTCTTAGCCTTGTCTGTGAAATATGTCTAAGGACGCCATAAAATTGCAACTGTTTTTCAGATTGTCATCATTTTATTTCTTGGCAAATTTACAACAACAGTGAGGCTTAATTGGAAGCAGTGGCTCATCTCTGTCGTTATTGGATTGATTGGGTGAGTTAATCAAACGCCCTAGACATGCTTTCTATTTGAATTATTTTTCAGACTGTCCTTGATGAAAACTAGGAATGCCCCGAATTGATTGTTTAAATTGTTACTAAGCATGTGCTTGAAAGGAATTAAGGCACATGTAGTAATATTATGTACAAGTGTTCTCAGGATATCACCCCCTCTCATACTCTTTCCTTCATACTTTCAGTTGGCCTCTTGCTGTGATTGGGAAATTGATACCAGTGCCAACAACTCCCATCAACAATGTTTTTTCAAAATTTCGAATTTCTAGAAAGGATCATGAGGAATCTCAATAGATTTGGCGTTGTGCTGTTTCAAACAATTCTGCTGTTTCTTTTGTTCTCTGACTGTCAGCATATACTGGAAAGGATACTGCATACGAAAAGCGTTTATATTTCTACTGATCTAGCATTTACTTGTTAATTTGTAGAGAAATTTGGAATTGGTTTTTATACCTAGGTTCTAATAAGAATGCACCGGATCTCAGTTAGTCTTGGTTTTTGTCCATACAAGTTTGAAAAATGTTGATTAATATTCCGCAGATTTGAAAGTTGTAAAGATGTGGATTTCAATTTGGTTATTTGTTCTTTGATTATGTTTGGATTTCAGTTACCTCTCTTTATTCAGTAATAGTATTGCTATTCATTCCCTTCGAAGTTTAATATGAAGTCCAATGAGAATCTGTCTTTGAAATTTCACTTGCTTACAATGTGTTCGTTTTATTAATGTTCTTACAACTGGTCATTGAAGGTGAAGGAACTTGTTCAAGAGTCAATGTTTCAATTGAATCAGTTTTATATATATATATATATATATATATATATATATATATATATATATATATATATATATATATATATAATATCTTAGTAATTGTAGAGAAAATAAAATTGGAAGAGAGAAATAGATTTGGAAGAAAAAGAGCATTGTGCTCAGCATCTCATTATTTCATTGATTCAACAAATACAAAGGGTAAACCAGCTTAGAGCTTAGTGAGTTTATAACAAAAAACTAACTATAACAAAAACTAACCAACTAACTATAACAAAATCAATTAACTAAGAGAAAGGAAAAATAGAAAAGCAGAGTTCAACAAGCAGAGTTCAACACTCCTCTCAAGCTGGAATGTGAATGTCAAGCATTTTTAGCTTGGAATGATTATGATTGAATGGAGCATGTAATGGCTTGGTGAGAATGTCTCCCGATTGCTCATGAGAGGAAATGGGAAGAAGGTGAATCAAACCAGATTGAATCATGTCTCGAACCACATGACAATCGATTTTAATATGTTTGGTTCGTTCATGGTAAACAAGATTAGCGGCTATGTGCAAGGCAGCTTGATTGTCACAATATAGAACAATTGGTTTGGGATGGTCAATATGAAGATCCTTTAGCAGGAACAACAATCATTGTGCTTCACAAGATGCTTGGGCAAGGGCCCGATATGCAGCTTCTGAAGAAGATTTGGACACAATGGATTGCTTCTTACTCTTCCAAGAAATTAGGGAGGTTCCTAAGAAGAAGCATATACATGTGATGGACCTTCGAGTGTCAAGACAAGCTCCCCAATCTGAGTCATTGAATCTTGTTAAAGAAGTGGAAGATGAGGAGGAAAAGAACAAGCCTCTGCTAGTAGTGCCTTTGGGATATCTTAGAACATGGTGGGCAGCTTGCATGTGAATGTTTGTGGGAGATTGTAAATACTGGCTCAATTTGCCAACAACATAGCAAATATCAGGCCTTGTGTGAGTAAGATACAACAAGCACCCCACAAGCCGCTTGCAAACAGTTGAATCAGAAAGAGGAACACTAGAAGCTTTGTGTAATTTCAGGGTAGGATCCATAGGTAAGGAACAAGGTTTGGCAGCAAGCAAACTAGTGTCTTGAAGAAGATCAAAACAGTATATTCTTTGATGCAAATCGAGCTACTTCAAAACCAAGGAAGTACTTGAGCATTCCAAGATCCTTAATACTGAATTTGGCATCCAGGGAGTGCTTGAGTTGTTGGATTTCAGCAAGATCAGTGCCAGTAAGCACCAAATCATCAACATAAACAAGCACAATAGTGAGACCAGTAGGAGACCTTTTAGTGAAAAGAGAATAATCTGCCTTGGATTGTTGGAATCCTAAATCAAGTAAGGTGGAAGTAAGCTTGACATTCCACTGCCTGCTGGCTTGTTTTAAACCATACAGAGATCTTTGTAGCTTGCAAACTAGAGCTGGATTATCAACTGTCAGGCCTGGTGGTACCTTTATATAAATCTCCTCATGTAAATTACCATGCAAAAAGGCAGTGTTAACATCAAGTTGATGGAGATGCCAACCCTGAGAAGCAGTTAGGGATAACACAAGTCTGACTGTGGTCATTTTTATAACTAGACTAAAAGTTTCAATGTAGTCCAAACCAGCAGTTTGGGTAAATCCCTTGGCTATTAATCTAGCCTTGTGCTTGTCAATGGATCCATTAGCTTTGAACTTAGTTTTGAAAACCCACTTGTAGCCAATTGGCTTTTTATTAGGAGGTAAATGAGTAAGTTGCTAAGTGTTAGTCTTAATAAGAGATGATAACTCAGATTGAATAGCCTGTTTCCAACTTTCATGACATATAGCTTCCTCAAAACTAGTAGGTTCAGATTGTGAAGATACATTAAGTGTGAAATGCTTGTGATTGTGTGAAAGTCTATGGTAAGAGATGTAGTTGGAAATAGGATACCTGATGTTGGAAGAGATTGAAGGAGCTGAATTGTGAGCTATGGCAGAGAGGATAGAGTAGTGGTAATCTTTAAGGTAAGAAGGAGGGTGTTTCTATCTTTGGAATCTACGGGGAGAAAGTTGATTTGGTGTATCAATTGGAGGGCTAGCTGGTTGCTGGTGTGACTCAATAGGTGAGCTTGATAGTTGGGGTGGGGGAGGATGTAAGAGAGAAGGCTGATCAAACAAGAAATTATATGAAGATGAAGGAGAAATAGGTGTAGTATGCCGTGGTGAATCAATAGGTGGAGAATTATGCAAGTAAGGAAAAGTATTTTCATCGAAAACAATATCTCTAGAAACAATAAGTTCTCTTGTTGTAAGATAAGATCAAAGAGTAAATGACCTTTGACACCTGTTCTAATACCTAAATAAACACATTTTCTTGCTCTAGCATCAAATTTTTTTCTGTTAGCCTTGAGTGTTGAGGCATATCATAAACATCCAAAAACTCCTAAGGTAGAGACAGATGGAATGCATTTGAACAAAATTTCATGTGGAGATTTTTGATGCAGAAATTTAGTTGGCAATTGTTTATTATATGAACAGCCTGTGAAATAGCTTGTGTCCAAAAGAAAATAGGTAAATGAGCATGAAAAAGTAAAGCTCTAGCCACAACAAGAAGATGCTAATGTTTTCTTTCCACAATCCCATTTTGTTGAGGTGTCTCCACACAAGAAGTCTGATGGAGAATGCCTTTGGAAGCATAGAAATTTTGCAATGCAAATTCAGGGCCATTGTCTGATCTAATGCTTTTAATTTTGATAGAAAAATGAGTTTCAACCATAGATATAAATTGTTTGATATGATTTGCAACTTCTGATTTTAGTTTTAGAAAAATGATCCATGTATATCTACTTTTGTCATCAACAATAGTAAGAAAATATTTGTGTCCAAGTAATGAAGGATGAGCATAAGGACCCCAGATATCCATGTGCAGCAAATCAAAACATTGAGAAGAAACAGTAATGCTATCAGGAAAAGGTAGCCTCATTTGTTTGGCAAAATGACAAGTGTCACAAGGTTTATTGGAGTTTGTACAATCAATGGAATAATATAATTTGATCATTTTGACAAGTTTATCATGAGAAAGATGTCCTAACCTATTATGCCAAACATTGCATTTAGTGGAAGGAATAATATTGATGTTACAAGTATAGGAAAATTTAGTTGGTGAGGAAGACATGATGTAGCCAGCTCGCAATTCAGCTGCTCCAATCATCCTCAATGAGGTGGGGTCCTGTATAGAGCAACCAGTAGGGTGAAAGTTCAAGGAACAATGCAGATTAGTAATGAGTTTTGAAATTGAAATCAAGTTAAAAGTGAAAGAAGGAATAAACAAGACATCAGCAAGGTAAAACTGGTCATTAAAATGTATAGTGCCTGCCAAGTTGGTTTGAATTTGAGATCCATCAGGTAATTTAACAAGGATAAGTATGATTGTTTAAGGCATTGAAACTGAGTTTGGGAAAAACAAACATGATTAGTAGCTCCACTATCAAGAACCCAAGAGTTTATGTTGGAACTATAAGCATGAAGAGTGGCACAAAATATACCTGAATTTCCATTCTTATGAGAACCAATCAACTGATTAGTGGGGTGAGAGGAAGAGGCTTGTGAAGTTTGTTGCAATAAAGAAAGGAAAGCCTTATGTTGCTCTGGTGTAAAAGCTGTAGATGAAGGATCTGCAACCACCTCTTTCTGTCCAAGGGATTGCAAATCATCTTCAATTTCTTGATCATCCAAGGAGTATTGGTTGATAGCACCCCCTCATTGCAAGTGAGGAGGGTAACCATGTTTCTTGTAACAAGTGTCAACCATATGGCCTATTTTGCTACAATAAGAACAAATCTTGGATCCTCTTCCTCGACCTCTTCCACCTAATGAATGGCCTCCACGACCTCGGCCTCTGCCATAAGAAGCATGGCTGGTATCCATTTGGCCTCTGCCATAAGGACCATGACTGGTATCCACTTGAGCAAAAACTCGAGAATCATCAGACTAAACAAGCTGCCTCTCTTGTTGAATGAGAATAGAAAAAACTTTGTCTAAATCAGGGAGGGGTTTCATCATCATTATGTTGGATCTAACTATGGAGTATTGTTCATTGAGGCCCCTTAAGAATCTAATCACATAATCAACTTCTCTGTAACTCTTAATAACAGGAATAAGATCACAAGCACAAACAACAACACATGTGTAGGAAGGAATAGGGCAAAAATTGTCTAATTCTTGGATTAAACCTTTCAATTTTGTAAAGTAGGTAGTGATAGTAGCATCACCTTGTTTAAGAAGATACAACTCTTCTTGTAAGTCACTAATGTGAAACACATCTCCTTGATAATAGCGTTTCTTGAGAGTAATCCAAATATCCGAAGCAGTCTCCATCCACATAATGGTTTACAGGATTTCTGGATCCAGCGAATGATGAAGCCATGAAACCACCAAGGTATTACAATGATCCCAAATAGTGAAATTATGATCATTGAGAGCAGGACGAGGCAAAGAACCATCAACAAACTGGACCTTCTTCTTGGTTTTCAGGGCAAGGAGCATAGCATGTGACCATGAGTGATAATTGACACCATTGAGAACCTGAGCAACAATAGCAACACCAGGATGCTCATTGGGATGAGTATAATAGGAATTCAACAGGTTGACAAAAGTTGCGCTATTGATAACAACATTATCAGCCATGAATAATCGAGGAGTATGCTGGAAGATTTTGATTCAAAATGAAGGAATTGCAACAACAACAACAATGGTTGCAAGAAGGAATCAAGAGCACAACAAAAAGAAGAATATCAACTGATACCATGTAGAGAAAATAAAATTGGAAGAGAGAAATAGATTTGGAAGAGAAAGAGCATTGTGCTCAGCATTTCTCATTATTCCATTGATTCAACAAATACAAAGGGTAAACCAACTTATATAGAGCTTGGTGAGTTTATAACAGAAAACTAACTATAACAGAAAAACTAACCAACTAACTATAACAAAACCAACTAACTAATAGAAAAGAAAGACAGAAAAGCAGAGTTCAATAGTAATATTGGACAAAAAATTAATATGTATAAATTGATAATAAGAATAAATTTCACTTAAAATTGTTATAAGTTATAATATTTTTATTTAAAATCAAAATGATATTAATTTTTCTTACAAAACAGTTTTAAGTGGAACGGGTTAATTCATAGATTTTTTTACTGGTTCAGTGAGTTATTGTTAAATACAAAATTAAAATAGTGATGAAAATAAAATTTGTGATGTATTTCAAATTTTTTGGTTATGCTTTTAATTAGTTTGTACGTAATAGTTCTTAATAAGTTATTTGAGTACTTTTTAAATTAGTATATTTTTTTTCTTCATTTCACATACGAAATGTAATGCTATGAAGTATGAACGTAAGACGGCGAAGAATATGATAAAGACAGTCTTGGGTTATTTCTATATTGATTGAAGGTGGAATTGCGGCAGCAATTTTATACCATGCTGTAAAATATATGATCCTGAAATGTTAATTGTTCTTATATAAGATTTAGTTTTCTTTAAATTGGATATAGGGGCCAATTCATTTTATTTTAATTTTTTATTCTTCGTTTCTAAAAGTAAGATCCGATCTGATTATTTGAACTTTGAACTATATTGGCTTCATCTAGAGCCAAGACCAGTTGGAACTAGCTATTAGTAGCTGGTTTATTAACTTGGTTAAGCATATAATGTTTTTTATTTTTAAGTATAAATATGGGTATGCTATTATATGGTGTTACTAATTAGTAACTAGGAAACAAAATTGTTTAGATTTCAATATTATCTGAGTATATAGAATTTTTTTTGAAGCTAATGGTAATTTCTAGTGGTGCTTATTAGAGGCCTTGCTAACAGATTTTTGGACTGCATGGGTGAATTTAAACATCAAAACATAAAAGGCAGATATTAACAACTAACACGTGATAACTTCCTCACGAAATGGAAAATATAGCTGCACACTTTTTATTTTTTTATTTTAACCATAACCACTGGGGTAGTTTAACAAAAGCATGCATAAGCAAAATGGTTCTTTTGGGACTCATAGGAAGAAATGTAGTCAGAGGCTGAAGCTGATGGACCAGCTATTTCAGCAGGAACAAGTATCTGGTTTTTCCCTGATAAAATTCTCATCCCAGCAACATTAGCATAGAAGAGGCCAGGAATAGAGGGCACGAAGACTTCACTTTTGGAACATATGTAGAAATCAATGACCTTCTCAAATTCAGAGCTTTTTGATCTGAGAAACTTTCCCTTCTTGTCTTCTGCCATCACAGTTTCCTGTTGAAGCAAAAAGATGTGGACTTCATTCAGCAGTGAAAAAGTGAAATTTGATGGGAAAAAAGTTAAGTGTTTATAAAATTAATTTTGAATGAAATTGGTTTTGATTAAAATTGATTTTGAAGTAATGTGATCTATGTTTGAATGTTATTATTCTAAAAGCAAGTTAGAAGTAAAACTCAATGTAATTTTTTTATCTAATGCAAAAGCTACCTAAAGTTGCATTAATTCAATATCAATTTTAAACTTTGAATCAATTTCTCAATGCAGAACTAAACAAGTAACAGTATGTAGAAAAAAATTCTGACCTCCAAAATTATGGTGAAAAATTGAAAAAGTCTGAAGCAACTATTTGTTGCTTTGCTCTTCAACGTAGTTTTGGAATTGATTTTGGCAGAATTAAAAGCTAATCCAAACACACATTAAACATTTTACTAGAAATCACTTTAGCTGATATTGTAATGTGATTTGAGTCATGTATCGCGAATTTAAACACACTATCACAAACCATGAAGCTTGACTAAATGAAATTAGAATTCGGGTCATTGTAAGACTACCTTGGTATAAGTTTTTGGGAAGATATCTTTTAGTGCATCAAGATCAGAATTCCATTTGGTTTGAGTCACATAAACAACAGTAGTCTCTGGACTGAATCCAATCTTCTTGAGGAATTCACCTATCTCATGTGGCTGGTAACAAAGTTTTCTTCCTGAGACATCTTTTTTGTGACACTCCCTTCCCACCATCTCAGTTCTCAAGTCCACTGCAATGAACTTCCCATTTGAGTTCTGGCTCCAACTTTGTAGTTTTTGGATCATAGAGTCCACAACTTCAAGCATCTCTGCTTGCAACTGAAGAATTCCAAACATTGCTTGGCATGCAAATGAGTCAAGGTTCTTCTTATTTCCTGCTATTGTTGGATTAACCGAGGAAAAGTATGATTCAATCTTTACAATCCCCTTTGCTTTGTATATTGGTTTCACTATCCTTACAATGTAGTCTTGTGAAACCCTGTTAGGTACCTTCACTATTGGTGGATTTCCATTGGTTACAGGCAGTGTCTTAGTTACTCCCACCAACCCATCCAGCCTATTAATAATTTTCTGAACATCATAAATATCTCCAAGGCTCCTGAAATGAAGTTAAATATGTTAAAGAATTTGATATATGTTAAAATATTGATGAATTAATCTTGAGACAAGTTCTGTAGTAACTTAAAGATTGCAAATACTTAGAGATATAAGGTGGATTGAATAGTTAAGGGAGAAGGGAAGATGGAAAAGGTCGCAGGTTTGATCCTCTTTCCTAACAAAATTAACATTCTAACAAATTAATATTTGCCAATAAAAAAAATATTTCAAATACTTGATGAAATTAAGAAATATGAAATCAACTTTATGAGGCAAATTCTGCACCACTATGACCCCTGAGAAAGCAAAACAATTGAAAATACTTGGCCATTACCAAAATGATTCATATGAAAAGCCCTCAATAAGTATTATTATACAGCTTGGTAATTTAGTTAAAAGGGATAGCTAACTTTATGAGGGTAATTTGGGAAAGCCAAGCCTCAGATGATACACTACTTCATCCATGCAACCAATAATAACAAGAAGTTCATCGAACTCTATCCTATGCCGGCCAATATGAGTATAAATCTATAGCATAACAAAGCTATGAAGAAATAATACTTGTGTATAATTCTACACAGAAATAGAACCTCTTGATTATAAAACAAAAAATAGAAATGATTTCAAATAGAACTTATCGTGTTATATAGAGAACGCACATGCTATATCCCAATTTGCTACTCCTGATGTCTGGAAGCACAAGAGTGGCTCCCAAGATTCTAGCTACCACCACTGCATCAGCTATCTGTGCTTGTCATCCCAGAAATGTAAAACCAGAAAAAAGAATGTAGAAAAAGAAAAGGAAGAATTGAAACTGAGTTATAAATTAACTTGAGTTCAATGTCTATGCACTAAATTTTTTACACAGGCAATCAATCATAAATCATCATTAATATGATTTTTCATATAATTGTTTAAAAATCAAAAAACTTATCATATACGACCATTTTTTGATTAGGTCACATTGTAATAATCTTTCAAAGTAGTAAGAAAACAACCAAAATGAAAAGAAAGAGAAAAAAGTGGGGCAACAAATTAACTTGCCTGTGAGATATGATACTCAGGGCCATTTGTTAAGGAGAATGTGATGAAACCTTTAGATTGATGTGCCTCTTCTGCAGGTCCAATAAAAAAGATTCATTCATAATAACTGATGATGCTTCTACTTGATAATATTTATGCATTCATCAATAAGTAACAAAACCAAGATAGATTATGAAAGATGGGAACTTACCAAGTGAAAGGGGGTTCCTACATGGTTTAAGTCCTTTACCATTTTCCATCAAAGACTTTTTGCTTACATGTGAAACCGTTGCAAGGGATTGGTCAATGACTGCTTCAGAGGCATTCTGGGATGCTGGTGCTGCTTCAATATTAACCTTCTCATCGTCAAATGTTAAAAAAAACTTCATTAGTTACTTTGACTAATGATTTGTAAACATATTATTTTTTTCTCTCTCTTTCTGTGACATTAAGCATGGCGATTTCTTGGAAATGAGGGACTAAATTCATATGATTTTTTAAAGCTTAAATATCAAGTTCATTTTTTTCGATAAAAAATATCAAATCATTGATAGTATAAAAGTATAAAGACTTCAACTACTTTAATCGAAAATAAAAGGACTAAAAACTCAATTTTTTTTCCCTGTCTCTTATACTTTATTTTTTTTTCTCCTTTCTTTCTCTCTAACCATCCAACTTTATAAAGTTAAACTTTTACAAGTGTATTACAGATTTGGGGCATAATATCCTAATTCATAATTTAAGTTTTACCTAAACATTTATATAGAAATATTTAAGTTTTACCTAAACATTTACATAGAAATTTGGGCCTGAAGGCAAAGGGATCTATTTATTTGAGGAGTTAATGTTTGTTTTAACTTTTATTTTTACAAAGCTATTTCTAATTGAAACTATAAATAAGAGTTTAAAAATTAGAAATTGTTTGTTATTTTTTCATTTTTTTCAGCTTGGAAGTTCTTTTTTTAAGATAATTTTTTTATAAAAAAAATAAAAATTACTTTTATTTAGAAATAGTTATTTTGTGTAATAAAAATTACAATTATAAAAACAAAAAATATTATATAAAAGAATTTAATTTACATTTTTTTAATTTAAAAACATTAAAATTGTGTATTTCAAATTTTATTTTTTTTAAATGTTAAAAATATTTTTTTTACATAAAATTATTTTGATAATGCAGTCCAATTAATAAATATTATAAAATATTAAAATAAATAAATAAATAAAATATTTAATAAAGATTTCCAATTAATATATATATATATATATATATATATATATATATATATATATATATATATATATATATATATATATATATCAATCAATCAATCAAAGAAATTTAAATATTGACTACAAACGATAAAATGTTTAAGTTATTCTATATATATTGTTGTTTAAGTGATATAAAATAAGAATTTTATTACAATAAAATACAATAAGTAAGATATATTGGAAGATAAAGTATTCAGTCACAAATATTTGGAATTTTTTTTTTTTTGGAAATTGAGATATTTTTTATAACAACTACTAAGATGCCATGTTTAGATATTAGCTATGCATGAACCCGTTATAGTAGGCTTAGTGGCGGAAGGTTTGAATGGTATGCATGGAATTATATGTTCTAACCTTAGTGTCATTGTGCATTACACACTAAAAAATATATTAGCTATGTATATTAGCACATTCCATGTGGGATTACATCTAAGTGTATGTTTGAAATCCTATCTCCTATCCTTATTAACACAAAAGTGACAAGAGTAGCATAAGATGAACGTGTGTTTCTTCATACATGTACAACAATCTAAACACATGGTAAGAAGGTACATATATGAGATCATGTTTCATGTGCACACTCTAAGTTTGAGACGAACTTTACATTTGTAAAACAAAATTAAAAAAATAGTGACGTAAAATATAGACACACAAGATTCAAAGTGAGGTGTAAAAAATCTACACAAACTCATCAAAAGCTCTCCCAAGTATATGTTTGGAATCATGCCACATATTCACGTTAACACAAAAACAACATAGAGTAGCATTAGATGAATGCACGTTTCCTCATACATGGACACGAGTCTAAACACATGGCAAGAAGATACATATATATGGCACCACGTTTCATGTGTACACTCTAAGTTTGAGATGAGCTTCACATTTGTACAACAACGTAATAAAAAAGTAACATAAATATAAACACAATGAGGTGTAAAACAATATACACAAACTCATCAAAAGTTCTCCCAGATGAATTTTTTGAAACTTCTTATCTCATGGTTTCTTCTAGAAGATAAACTAATTGTTTTAAGAGCTTTTACATAAACGTGTTTAATTAGCTTAGCTTTTACTTTTAAGGAAAAAACAAAAAAATAAGTTCAAACATTAATAAGTCTTGCAAATTACTTCATTAAATAACTCTTTTTAAAATACAAAATTTATGTATCTATATAATATTAGCTTAATTATCATGCCTACTAAATTTGAATAAATTAAACATTCATACATATATAATTTTACAATATATAGGACATCGTGAATGGTGACTCACTTTTTTCTGCATTTTTAAATGTTACCTTATTATTGTGAATTTTCAATTAAGGAAAAGATTTCAAATCTCTTATGAGTTGAAAAAAAAAAACACAAAAAGGAAATTAGGGAAAAAAATTGACTCTTGACCATTTTGTGTTAAAAATTCAGGTCTCTCAATAGTCTCTAATTGCACTAGGTTGTGGATTACAACACACTTTTTCCACTCATTATGTTGTCCTTCTCTAGTCTTACTTAATATTTTGCCTTCTTCTTTATTAAGAAAAGATCCTAAAAATCACTAATTATTTTAAATGAATAAAAATTAAGGGTAATTTCCCTTTATTAACAAAAGAGTTCCAAATAAAGGTGAAGTGACCAAAGAATTTTTACTATAACAATTAAAAAATGATAGACTAAATGCAAGCAAAATATTTTATATTTAGAAACCAAAATCTTTCATTAATAATAATAATAATAATAATAATAATAATAATAATAATTGATTAGGTATAATCAAAGCTTAATTTTTCAAAAGATCAAAAGGAAAGTGAGACAAGGTTAATTTGAGGTGACTTACATCATACATGGAATCAAAATGGTCTTTCTTGATCATGTTCCCCAACATTATGAACATAGAGAGAGTGAGAAGTCCAGCCAAGGCTTGCCTCAAGTCCATTGTTGACATTTTTCTTTACTCAGAGAATCCTTTTAGAAACTTTGTATCCTCTCTAGAACTAAACCCTCTAAGACCACAATATGTTCTATAAAAAGCCTTGGTTTTGCTGATCCAAGAGGAAGACAGCACCACAAAAGCTAAGAGATGAAACAAACAGAGACGAAATTGACAACCTGGTTCAACATGCACACAAACTTTTTGTTGCCAAAAGCCATTGTTTTTTAAACAAGAGAGTCATATATGTTTACCTTATTGCTCTCTCTATGTATTTGGTTTCAATTTGTAGTTAGTAAAACCAACAAGAACCAACACAATAGGTAGATAACTTGGTTTTTAAGTATGTTGTTAAAGAACTTGATTTATGACTAATGTATGAAGAAGACTTTGTTAGGAGAGACAAGTTGAACTTAATTTAATGATCCATACGTTTTGAACCCTACTATCGGTTAAAAATATCTTTGGTGCAAACAAAAATAGTATAGCATAGGCTCAAGTTATTGGTCCAACTCCTTTTTTACATAAAAGACGCCTGGTTGTATGCACTTTAATTTATTCAAGTGACTCATCAGAAGATTGTGTTTGTCATGAAGAGATATTTTTAGTCTCATGGAAACTTTACCAGCTTTTGTTCGTAATTGTGTATTTGGTTTCATATGCTCTCTCTCTATCCAAGAAATTATGTAAAATTTTCTATCTCATTTTATGAAAATAACCATGATTTCTTTGCTCACTCTTATTGCAAGTAGTTCTAATTTTATTCTGTGATCTATTTGTAATTATAATTAGGATTTCATACAAAAAAATATGTCATAATTTTTAAACCAGATGTATCCTTAAGATTATTTGTTTTAACATTTTTAAGCCTTGAATGTCCGTTGAAACCAATGACACTAGAAACATGGATTGGTGTTAACATGCATTGGAACATGTGCAAACTCAAAAACAAGCACGTACTAAATTTGTTTGTGCTTTGAAGGAAAGACATAATAAAATGATTATTGGTAATAAAAATATTGTTATAACATGCAAAACAAAATTGTGGGATTTTATTTTCTTTTTTGTCGTTTTCATTTTTTCTCCAGTCGGTCCAATAAGATTGTAGTACTTATTTTATTTTATTTCAATTCTCTATTTTTTATAAGAATAATAATAAGACAATTGCCATAACTGATTTTACATTTTTACCAACCTAAAAATATAATTGAACTTTAAAATAAACATCACATAAAGAATAATTTTAACAAAAAAAAATGATTTTCAAGGAATATATATATATATATATATATATATATATATAGAGAGAGAGAGAGAGAGAGAGAGAGAGAGAGAGAGAGAGAGAGAGAGAGAGAGAGAGAGAGAGAGAGAGAGAGAGAGAGAGAGAGAGAGATCATATGAAAATCACTTCCTTAGATATGAATGAAAATGATAAATTTCAAATCTTAAAATTATTTTGTCTCTCTCAAAAGTCTCTTTGATTGATTATAGGTTGGTAGGCACATGTCGTTCCCCCTTTTGGTCTATTTGTTCTTTCATTTCTCTTTTCCTTCCTTTGGAATGACCTGTAAGGATTTTGATGTAAAAATTTCTCATGAGGGTTGTGCTGGTTGTGTTTCCATGGAGGGTGAGGTGGTGGTGTTGTTGATTTAGGGAAACCCTTATTTTGTGTTCAATATCTTCTTCTACTCCTAAAAATATTAGCTTGGAGTATGGTAAGGAAAACTTTAAATTGATTTGATTGTTTTTATTGTGTTTATTATGCTTGGAATGATGATGTACATGGTGTTTGTTGATGTTTATGAACTTGGTTGAGTCTTTGCATGAGATTAGGATGAGTGGGTATACCATTAATAGTCATGAAATTCACAAATTTGTTGTCCCATCTTTGCTTTGGCTCAACAAGAATCCCTGTAGCGAGGCCAAAAAATGACATAATGGAGCATTTAACTTTAGGAGATTTCGGTCCAACGGGAGTTTGGTTCAGTTTGGCCATAAAAGTGATAGAACGGAGCATTCATCTCCAAGTGTTTTGGCTCAACGATAGAGTTGTGCGGCTAGGCCAAAATGTGATTCAATAGAGCATTCAGCTTTAGAGGAGCTTTGGCAAACCTTAACTTTGGCTTGCTAAGCCAAAAATGTGTTAAAATACTTATCTTTTTTATTATTTATATGATTTTAAAATATTTATACAAATGTCGTATGTTTAATTATAAGATGAATTATTATTAATGAAGTAAGACTTTGAAACAAAAATTGAGAGGTGCAACAATTGTTATCAAGCTTACAATTGTCTTATAAGAATTTACAAAGGAGATTATTTGTCGATATGCATATGCCATAATTATTATATAAGAATACAATTATTTTGGTATTGGAAAGGATTTTGTTGAATGCAAAATTATGAAGACTATGATGTTTTGAGAAATTAAAATGGAATGTTGATAAGATGATGATATATGTGATGTGAATGTGAATCTTGTATGGAATTGTCTCTATATGTTAAAAGGAGTTAGTTATGTTCCTTTGGGAAGACTATGATGTATTGAAATGGTCAGAGAGTGAGACCATATTAATTGACGTGGCTTATAAGGGGTCACTTATATGATGTTGAAACTCAATGGAGTAAAGTCAGTTTTGGATATTGAGGTTGTCTATTGGTTTATGATGAACATCAATTGTGATGATGGATGTTGGTGATTGTATTATGTTGAGAATTCTGATAGTTGATGTTGAATGTGATTTATGATGTCAATGACTCATAATGACAAGTGGTGATCAAATTATGCTATTGATGTTATTTGAGGATTTATGATATGATTATGTTTCATATATCATGTGAGATGGTTGAGTTTTTTATGTTGATGTTTATTTGTGTTTATCGATGAACAATATAAGATTACTTTTATATGAATTGAGTTTTGTTATAAGTTTATGAACTAAGTATTGTATAAAATTTTCAATTATTATGTATAGTATTTTTGAAGTATACAAAGTTTAATTTTCTCATTTTTTCTTACATTTGGAATTCATTTATTTGTGTATATGTATAGTTTTGTTTTGGTAAGCTTATCCTTACGTGTGACATATGTGATTGTGACTATAATGATCCCGAATTAGACATTTTCAAGAGGGCAAATAGTTGTTATGGTGGATCTTCCTCTTAGAGGCATGCTAGATGGAGCGAACAATGGAATTGAATTGCATTTTTCTCTTTTTTTCCCCTTGGTCTAGTTTCATGTATAGAAATTATCAACTTATATTTGTCTTATGCATATTTTCCAAGAGTTTTACGTAATCAAAGATTTATCTTCTTTTAAAAGGTTGAAGTATCATGAGGCTTCTAATTTTATTTAGACATGTTTTACAACATCATGGTTTATATCTCAAGTTCTGAGTTTAATTGTTGGCTTAATTTGGTTTCAAGGAAAGTTTATATTGTATTTTCATAAATAAACTATTTAAAAAGGTTTTCAATTAAACAAAACCATATGCTTATATTAGTTGGTTATGTAACAAAAGTGGGTCGCTACAATAAAGAAGGGAGATCGAGGGACTTATCATCACACTAAGGGTGTGTTTGGTTTAGAAAATGGAAATAGAAGATAAATTTTTTAATTAAATAAGAGTTTAAAATGTGTGGTGGGTTCTGCATGAAAATTACACAATTTCTTTTCTATTTTTTCCTCTCATCCTAAACCAAACACAACCTAAGGGAGCTATCCAATAATCCTGAGATGAAAGAAAATATGCTATAGGAAGAAGAGCTTCAACCCTTTCAACCTTGAGAACCAAAAGAGTGTCTTGAGGAGGAAAGAAATGAGAGAGCAAAGTTAGGGGAGGGCTTTAATCTTTTTTTTTTTTATGTGAGTAACTAGAGAAAAAAGAGGATTTTAGAGGAGTTGAAGGCTTTCATTCCTTCTAAGGCCCGTTGTAGCCATACTCACATCTCCCTTAATGCCCATAACACAAAACTAGATAAAATCATCTACAGCATATAATTTTTTAAAGCATTTTATTTACTAAGGTTAAATAAATTTAATTCCTCTTGACATTTTTAGTAAAATATGTAGTCATATAATTAGGAAAACAATGATGTTACAATAATGATTTGATCATAAAAATTGGTACAACAAATTACTTTCATTAGATGTACTTCATTCAAACTCGATTATAAGCAAATAGGAATGAGGTATAATAATCTAAAATTAGCACAATAAATTACTTTCATGATATCTTAACTGATTTTACCTTGTTCAATAAAATCATCCTTAAAACATCATTTATTTAAGGCTTAAATATTGTTTTCATACTTGAAAAATAGTCCATTTTCATTTTACTACCTAAAATTCATTTTTTTCATCTAAGTACTCAATATTTTTTTATGTTTCACTTTAGTATTTTTGGTTAGTCACATTCTGTGAAGTGGTGAAGTGACAGAGGGAGTGTCACGTTATCAATGTCTAATCACTAACATGTCAACAAATTTTTCACTCCTCCCTCACCCTCTTCATCCTTTTCCAAAGGCCCCTTCCTCCACCATATTTACTTTCACATTAACATGAAACCATCATTGGAACCCTCATCGTCGTGCACAACTACATCAGCGAGTCTAGCTGGCTCTTCCAGCTCACTACCGTCCACTTCCCCAAGGCCAGCTTCGCCACCTGCGCCCTCGACCACTAGGGCCACGGCTTCTCCGACAGCCTCCTCGCTCACATCCTCAATATCAACCTCCTCGTCGACGACTGTGTCACCTTCTTCAAGAATTTTTGTTCTTGCTTCGATCCTCACTTCCTTCGTTTCTCTACGTTGAATCCCTCGACGACGTAATTGTGCTTTTAATCATTCTCTGCCACCGCAAAATGTTATGGAGTGGCATTATTCTCAATAGCGCCATGTGCGGGATCAACGCCAAGTGAAACATAAAAAAATGTTGGATACTTAGATGAAAAAAATGAAATTTAGGTAGTAAAATGAAAATGACATATTTTCTAGATATGAAAAACATATTTAAGCATTTATTTAATTTAATTTTTTTCCAATGACCTAGGATTCATTTGTTTAAGTTTACTTTTTTAAAAATGCTTTTTAATAAAAAAAACATTTTTTATGGATTTGTCTAAACAAATTTTTCTTAAAGAAAATAATAATGTTATGTTTTTATAAAAAAATGATCTATTTAAACACATTTTCAAATGAAAAAAAAAACACTTTTTAAATTATTATTTTTTAATTTAAAAAAACTGGCACCTATTTTATTCTCATAATATCAACTGCAAGACTTTCAAAATGAAGAGAAACTATTCTCATTTGAAATAAACTTCTATAAAATTGAAGTCTTCTATAATTAATCGGTTGAATAAGGTTCATTCGTTTTTAAATTCCAATGCTATAAATATCTAGTTGAAAAATAAAACATTTAACACGAGGAATACATATAAAAAATGTTTGGTTTCAACTTGTTTTCCTCTACACTAAATATCATAAAGAACTGTTTAGAAAATAAAATTATAGTCTTCCATCTTAATGGTTATCGGTTTCATCGATGAAATATTGTCACCATTGTTTACAGAAAAAAGATTTGTTTTTTTTATATTTCAATGCTATAACTGGCATTCTTGGTACATATGGTAGTTGATGGAAGTCCCTACTATAATGAACCGGGTTCAAATGCTGGTAAGGAAGAAAAAAATTCAATGCTATAAATATCTAGTTGGTAAAAAAAAATTTACAAGAGGAAGATATCAATAAAGTTTGGTTTTTCAATTTGTTTCCCATACAATAAATATCATAAAGGACAGTTTAGAGAATAAAATTAAATTCTTCCATCTTGATAGTGATCGGTTTCATCCATGAAATGTTACCATTTGAAAAAGGTTCATTTTTCATCTTTCAATGCTATAAATATGTAGTTGAAAAAAAAATACTACATTAAATAAATATATTAAAATACTAATATTTAACACAAGGAAGATATAAATAATGTTTGGTTTCAATTTGTTTCCTCTACAGTAAATATCATAAAGGACAATTTAGAAAGTAAATTTTATTTTTAGATAAGATTAAAAAGATAAATGAGAATAACTAACATTTTTAATTAATTTTAATTAATTATTTTTTTCTTATATATATAATTAGCAAATAAGATGGAAGAAAAATTGAATATTTGATTGCAGTAATATCAAAATTGAAAAAAAAAATGTTACTTCCTAGTTCCTACAATCTTGGTGACCGCGAATAACTCATTTTTGAGTTGGATAGACAATTTTTCTTTTGGTGTAGTTTAATAGACAATATACTAAATAACAACTTTAAATGTTACAGAGAATAAAGACAATATATTAATTTGAAAATCTTGGCTACCTCCTCATCTTCTGTTGGACCATGTTTAACTTTAAACCCACCTCATTTTAATTATAATTTTATTTGATATTTGATATTTGATATTTGAGATTGATCAATAAAACAACTTACAGAAAAATAAATAATTAAGATTGTTAGGTCAGTAAGTGCAACTTTGCTCTCGTTTCGATCTATGTTCACGGTGCGCAGGTTAATTATATATTAATGGTCAACGCTTACAACTGTCATCGTGCTTCCAACTTTTAATTCGACTGACTTTTTCTTTAGTTGTGTTATTTGACCAATACAATATTATCTTTTTTAATATTACTATTTTATATATATATATATATATATATAAATAAATGAGAAGGACAATAACATCTAAGTGTGTTGACATCCTGCTGACTGTAGTAACCCAAATATCATTAAAGAACAAAGATAATTAGATAGAGTACTAAGTTAATTCGTAGGGAATGATCTATCCAGTTATATAAACATTTATCATGTTCGTTAATTATCCGATTGAGACTCTCAACAAGTGAGGGAACTAATCTACTCTCTTGACAATGAAAGGCTTCGGAGGGTGGATATCCATAGCAAAAGTCTTTAAAAGGGAAAACTTGGACATGGAGTGAGCCATGCACCCTTTAGAGTGATTACCTGTCAAGGAAACATTAGCAGAGACCATGGATTGGACTCCCTGAAAGAAGGGATAATTGTTCTGGAAACGAATTTGATTGCGGCAGAACCAAATCACCCAGAAAGTATTAATCCATAAAGTACACATAGCTATATCTAGTTGGATGTTGATTCTCCTCACACCAGATCTCCCATTGGTCTAGGTTAAAGAAGAACCTTTGGTTGAGATATGAGTGAAGGAGAGAGCATTAGACTAGCCAGAAAAGTCTTCACAAGATGCACGGATGGGTAACAGACCCCTTTGATTTTCATGGGCTCCCATAATGGCATTAAAGTCCCCAATGTACAACAAAGGACCCTGGTGGTTGAGGTGAATTAAAGAAAGGTCGCTCCAAAGTTTATGTCGTTGGACATATCTAGTAGAGCCATAAATAGCCGGCAAGTTGTAAATTTGTTATCAACAGAGATAGACATAGAAAGATGCTAATTAGTGGAGGATAGAATCGAAATATCAGGTTTTAATTCAGGGGAACAAATACACCACTGGTTAGGAGCCAAAGGGCTCCTATTATTAGTTGGGAAAGGAATGAGATGCCATTATCTCCATAAATTTGCAGGAAAGGAATCAAGAAGGGTCCAAGGCTTGGCCAAGAAGAGCAGGTCGATTTTGTTGGATACATAACTCCTTTAAGACACGCCTAGTATCCAAGTTGGTGATGTCCCTAGCATTCCAAAACATGACCTTCATTTTCGATGAGATGAAGAACCACCCTTAGCACGAGTGTTATGAATTCTACTAGCACTAGGAGATGATTCCTTTTGCTTCAATCTTTTTATTTTGTGATTTAGAAAGCACCACTTTAAAGTCAAGGTCTGCTAGGGGAGCAGTTTCTTCCGGGTTCGGGATTTCTTCATTTGAGCATTCCTCTATCAGATCAGCCAAAAATCTAGAGACCACCCTTAGGACATTGGCTGCAGCAACTGAAACTAATTGAATGAGATCTATTTCATTCACCTGGGTGCCTACAATGGGAGAAAAGGAACTGGAAAAGGAATCCAAGACATGCAATTGCACTACCCCTAAGGGGGAAGGAGGGAGAGGCCTCCTTAATCACAGGATTGTTCGTTTGTTGATTTTTTGTTGCACTGCGACTAGAGCTTTTCCTGAAGTGTCACCATGAGCTTCCACACTAGAAGCCAACATCTCTCAATTTAAAATTGTATGCCCAATAATTTTGATGTGTGTGCAGAAATGGGGGAGATTTTCGTAGGCAATATTAACAAAAAAGGCAAAATCTTCCCTTTCAACTAATATTTGATCATGGAGCTCAACTGTTAAGTTGATGTCGACAAGGACTCTAGCATAGTGCCCAAACCTCATGTTGCTCGTTGCATCATCCAGAACTAAAGGAACACATATACCCCTTGCAATAGCAAAAAGTATGTTGTAACTGTGCCTATATGTTAAAAGGAATTAGTTATGTTCCTTTAGGAAGAATATGATGTATTGAAATGGTCACTGAATAAGACCATATTAATGCACGTGACTTATAAGGGATCATTTATATTATATATGTTGAAACTTCATGAAGTAAAGTCAGTCATGGTGATTGAGGTTGTCTAGTGATTTATGATGTACATAAATTGTGATGATGGATGCTAATTGTATTATGTTGAGGATTTTAATAATTGATATTGAATTTGATTTAGGATGTGAATGACTCATAATGATAAGTGGTGATCAAATTATGTTATTGATGTTAGTTGAGGAATGATCAAATTATGTTATTGATGTTAGTTGAGGAATTATGATATGATTATGTTTTATATAATTTTGTCCCCTTATTTCAAAATATAAACATTTAATTATCGTATTTTAGAAAATTCATAATTTTAATCTTTGTATTTTAGAAAATTTATAATTTTTGATATGTTTTATTTTTAAAAAAATTTATTTTATAATTAATTAAATCATTCTTGATGATACCTTAAATGAATATGTTAGACTATTTAGAATTTCAATTAGATCAAAAGAAAAAAAGTTAAACGTAGACAAAATTGAAAATTTAATCAAAATTGTATTTTTAAAAAAAAAAATAGGAAGATTAAATGTCTCTATTTAAAGTAAGAGAACTAAAATTATAATATTTTTTTTAAAATAAAAAGATCAAATATCTCAATTTTAAATTAAAATGACCAAAATTATAAATCAAACAAAATAGAATCATCATAATTATATTTAAGCCTATAAAAAATTGATAGAAGATTTACACTTTCCGTGGATACACATTAAACTTTTATTATAAATGAGTAGCTTTCTAATTAGTTGACTAAAATTTTAGATATAATTTTTTTTTTCAAAAGTTACAAAACGCGTCAAAATTCTAAATTTATCATACTAAGAACTGGTTTACATTTTGGATAAGTTCACAGTATAACTGATCTTGTCGAAAATTGAAAAAGAAATTAGTTAATGTTTTTTAAAGAAGATATATTTAATACTAAGTCAAGTCTTTTAGATTAATTTTTATTTTGGAAAATCTTAGTGTCAACAAATTTTAGTGTAATTTATTTATTTATTTTATCCAAGTAACAACTACTATTTATTTAGGGTACAAAAACTACTATTATCTTTTCTTTGTTGATCAGTAGATTTGCTAATAAAATTTAATTATTTTTCATAAATTTTCTCAATTTAAGATAAACAACTATATAATAAATACATATTAAGGGCTCGTTTCATATATAATTTGATAGAATTAATTATGATAAAACTAATTTTAAATATAATTTAAATATTAAATTAAAAATGTTACACTAAAATAATTTATTTATAGAATTTCTCATACGGACACTAACAAAATTAATGTCAGATTCCAAACGTAATTGTGTACCACTGTTGACCTGATGTCCAGTCTCATTTGTTGAAATTGTTTGTACGAAAAGGGGTTTGAATTTCACATTTTAAACGAATTTTATCATTTGAAGAAATCATAAATAATATTAGCAGTTTTATTTGAATAAAATGACTAAAATATTCTCGAGTCAGTGGGTAATAAAACAAAAGAGAGGAAAGTAAAGTCAAGGGAAAGATAAGTTGTACCGAAGAAATTTTATATTAATTTGCAGCATCTAGTACGGCAATTAGACCGTTGAAAGAAAAATAATTACAATTTGTGGATTTGTTGTGTGTGTATATATGTGATCACTAGCTGGTCAACCAAAGAAGATTATCCAAAACATTATTTTAACAAATATTACTTCCTATCAATGTGTATAATTATATATACCCAATAAAAAATGTATACTTGTTCTATTTTTAAACAAAAACATTCGATTTTATCGGCTACCTTCACATGTGTGAGAGATTCATACACAATGATTTCTTGATAAGGGGTGTTTAGCTGGGATTAGGGAGATTGTTTAAGTTTTTCAAGAATTTAAAGTTAAAAATATTATTTTTTTTCCTAAGAAAGTGGCATTCTAAAACAAATCCTTTTATTATATCATTTAGCAAAACATTTTTATTGGTGGGATAGAAATGCAAGATCCTATTTATTTAAGCATACTAAATAATTTTTTTTAAATGATTCTCAACAAACATAGATTTTTAAAGTATTTTTTATAAATGAAAAAAAAATCGACTTAATTGTCTAATAAATTATTTCAACATTGAAGTTGCCCATAGATTAGGTGAAACAAACCATGGTTGTTATTTTCCGCTTTTCAAATGATATTATTTTATAGTCATCTTTCTCTGTAAACAAAGGAAACAATTCAGGAAAAAAAGAAACAACAGCAACAACAACAAATTATATTCCACACACAAAAAAAAAAAAACGCAACAAATATAAACGTATGTAATTTTCAGCTGTCAAGAGACGCACTACCACTTTTACGCCCACTAGTTCAAAAAAGAAATTTTGCAATAGATTTTTACATCTGTTATTTAACAATCGATGTAACAAAGGATACTGTAACAATTTTGTAACTAAGTGAATAATTTAACGACGTTTCTAAATTTAATCGATGACAAAATTGATGTGAGAGCAGGCCATGAAATTAACTACCACTCAATGTTGACGATGACGATCTTGACCACAATGTCAGAGTAGTGGGAGTTTAAGGTGTCATACAATGCCACTAGCCATTTATTGTTGGATTTGGCGTCCTTCGCACTTGCTTAAGACTGTTAGTTCAAGAAAGAGGTTTTAAATCGCAGTAGGAAAAAAAAAAAGCAATTCAAGAATTGTGCACTTGTTTGGTTTGGTTTGTTTTTTCAGGTTTAGTGGTGTGGATGTTGGGGTTTGAAGGTTCACAGAAGACTAAAGGATTGTTACTTATGCTTTGGTTTGTGATTCTACAATGATTAGGGATTTCAGTTCCTAAGATTAAACTCTTGTTCATTTGATGCAAGTTGTTGTTGTTTATGAATGGATTAAATTGGTGCAAATCAATTCCAAATCTCAATAGGGAAAGCAGATCTAGAAACTGGCAATGGCATCTAAATAAAAATGATGAAGAAAAAAAAACATTTTATAACGTCAACATGTACGTAGCCAAGAATAACCGATGTGGAATGTTGTTTTTAAGCAATGTTGTATGTATAATGTGCAGTAACGATGGATTTGTCTTTCTATGTTAGACTACCATCAAGGAGTAATTCAAAATTTTAATTATTTTTTAACTTATTTCAATTCAAAATTAATTTTAACCTCATAATTAATTGAGAGTTTTTCATTAACGTGAAATTAATAAACATAAAAAATTATCTAAAATTAATTTTAAACTCAAAATAAATTTTTTAAAATGAAATCAAAGACTCACTTCCCCTTTTGATACCATTGAAGAATTTCTCACCTTTTTGCCGACTGCTATTTTTTTTCTTAAGGTGAATGTCAACTACTAATTTATAGCGTACATAAAGTGTGTTATACCTAGTTCAAAATGAAATTACAAAAGTAATTAAATCATAAGTCAGATGAAAGAATAACTTTTGCCTAATTTTACGTTGGGTCAGACACATTTAAGAGACTTGACGGTCTAAAATGTTAAGCCAGTATTAATTTTGAGGAAACATTATTTTAGTTACTGAAAGATTAATAGAATTTGTCAATTTTTTAAAAGATGAAAAAGTTGAACATTTTTTTTCAAATACTATAAATTAATGTTAAAAAATAATATTAATATAATGTTTTCTTCTTTTGAGAATGAAATTGTTTATTTTCATTTTACTGGAACTAATGTAATTAATCAAATCTTTTAGATACCAAAATAATATTTTACTCTAATATTTCGCAACTCTATATCATTAGGCCAACTAGGTCAGAAAACAAGCTAATTAAGTCGTTTAATTGAGCTTTAAGAAGTGGCAAACAATTGGTTATAGATTAGCATTTAGTAGTGTTTTCAAACAAAAAATTAATTTAGAGTTGATTTTTTTATTAAAAAAAGTTGAATTTTAAGGTTGAATTTTGTTTTATCCCTAACATTAAGTGTTTTTTTAATGTTATCATTTAAATAATATCACTCCAAAGTTTAGATTTTCAAGTAGTTCTGATCATAAGTCTTCTTGGGATAAATTTCTTTATTATTGACAAATAAAATAAGAAAATAAACTAAATAAACTTCTTTGATAAGCTAAAATCAAGCATATCTGGAATAAAAGTTATACTACTCAATTACTGAGCTTGGTCTTAGTAGTATAGGTAACTTGTATTGCATACTTTTTTTATTGTACTAAAACATGGATGTGAAGCACGACAAAATAAAATTTGTTATCATTTATTTTGAAATGCAGCATCATAGTTGACATGAAGTACGTTACTTATAAATGAAATAAAAACATAATTATCTTCATAACTTTTGGAATGTTATGACTTGTACGATATTATCTCGGAGCTGACCTTGCAACTAAATTCAATAAATAATAAAACCGCAAAATGATAATCTTTCTAGAGACTGATATATGAGAATACCAACTAGCTAGGTTTGATTTGGTCTAACGATGGAACGTAAAAAACTATTCAAATAATAATAATAATAATAATAATAATAAAAGTTGAAATTTTGGTACATACTTTAAGTCACTTATGGCTGTGTGCATCAAAATGTCTTTTATGTAAACTCAACAGAAATCACAAGCAGCCCGAGATTCGCGGCAGTCGGGGACAGATCAGAAGTACCCTTTTCAACTTTATATTTATTATTTTTGTTTTCCAATTATTAATAATAAGTAATTAAGGATAAGGATAAACTATTTTGTCCTACCAACAAATGGTATTTCAGATGGTAAGATCCAAAAAGAAAGAAAAATGTGTGTTTGATTTTTATTACTGATATGAAATTTTTGTAAATGTATTTTTATTTTAATGTTGAAGTCTGTTTTAATCTTGGTAAGTTCTTGGAATTCAAGTTACTTAAAAAAAATTCAAAAAAAAAACTATTTTGTTCTTATAAATGTTTTGACCTATTTATTATTTAATAAATATTAGAAAGAAAAAATTATATAAATATTTGAGTTTATTTAAAAAAATATATATGATTTTTAATACAATTAAATAGATATTTTAATGACATTGACTAAAAATGATTGACATACATTATCAAATAATTTTAATTAAAATGTTAAGTAATTTTATAGTTTTATTTTGGTATAACATGTTTTTATTAAATATTTTTTTGAAATATTATAAAAATTAATTAATTCCAATAAAAAATTGCATTACTAATCAATCGAACTATTTTAAATATAAATTTTAAAATAATTATTACAAAAATTAATAATTAAAAGAACTTATATTTCCCTTTTAATCTTTTTTATTTAAGGTAAAATTTTATTACTTTTATTTTTATATAATTTTACATTTCTCAACTATTTAAACATATATTTTTGTGAAACACTTATGAGATAACTTTTTAGCTTTTAGTTAACTTTTTAATTTTTAGTTAACTTTTTAATTTTTAGTTTGCTTTTCAGATAATTTTGTCAAACATATTCTTATTGGTCATTAATGGAGTGTTTGTTTGATATATAAAAATATTTAGGAGGCCTTTGATAGCTGAAAATTTTTTACTTTCCGACGAATCAATTTTAACTCACTTTTCCGCAAAAATATTTCTAAGGAGGGTGGAAATCCAAGTTTGTAGAGGGTAAATTTTAATTACACAAAATGACTACATTATTCTTTTTTACAATTACAAATTAGATTCTGCCATTACATGATATAATAGCTGAAAATTCTTTTATGAGAACATTATTTTTGCTTGCATTTTTTAGGATACAATGCTTATGGTTATTATGTTGACGTTGCATCATTAATTACGACCTATCTATTGAAGTAGTGTTTGTGATATATTTTAATTTATATATTTTTACACTTTCATGTGTTTTTCATTGTCTAAAATTTTTATATTTGACATTGTTCTTGTCAAGCATTACTAGATATAAATTACTTGCATTTTTTTTATTGTCATACAAATTTTGACTATACCAATCAATTGATTGGGTTCCATAATGTGATTTTATGAATACAAAACAAAAAATAAAAAATGTCAAATTGTTGAGATGATTCAATAATTATAAGATGCATTTTTTTTAATGAATGATATATTTATAAGAAATTCTTATATACCAAGAAAAGTTATAATATAACCAAACATGTGAATCTTTACATATTAGTAATCAAGCTTCTCAATCATCATAATTTTCGGTTATGTAAAAACGATTCATCTATCAAATGCCCCCAAGGGCATTGCAATGGATTAATAAATATTTAATGAAACTGAAAAATATTATATTTAAACTAAAATGTCCTTATTTAACACAATGATTTTTTATACTTGCACCACTAGTAATCAATATTAAATAAGAATATATTTAAAAAATACATTAATTAAATTTTGAAACATTGGGGAAAAAAATAGAAAGTTAAATATTAAAAGATATGAGGAGGTAGTATATATATTCTCATTCTATTAAAAAATTATAAGAAGCTTAATATCTTAATTGGAAATATAAATTAGGAGGTGGTGGTAATCAAGTGGGCAACGTGGCTTTGCTCATTGCTAGCAACATTTGACCCTACGGCTCTTGTACTTCCATCCAACGTCACTCCCTCATCCGTACGTCTTTTCGTTCTTCCTTTTCACCCATAAATTTGTGCGTAACTGCGTACACACTTCATATATGAACCAAGAAAATCTATATATTCCTTCTTTCACCCATTTGTGTACACACTATATAATCCCCCACTTATCCCTCTTTCTCTTCACCATCCAGCCATCTCTCTCTCTCTCTCTCTTGAAGTGTTGGAATTTGTTTTCAACTTCCCAAGGGGGAAAAAAGTCAAAAAACAAGAAAAAAAGGGGATTGTGTTTGTGACTTTTTATCGAGACAAAATCGAGTCTTTATTTATAAAGTGATATATTTTGCAATTATATGTATGAATATGTACCAATTGCAACAGTTTCATATTCAACCCATGATGATGAAGATGGATAATACGATGAGGAAGAGGGAGAGAAGCAAGGCCATGGAGAAAGAGAGGCTTCATGTGATGGACTTGAGTGGCATGTCCTTGGAGTTTCTTCCCAAACCTTCGCTTGATTTAGCCACCATTTGCAAGTTGGACCTATCTAATAACAATCTCCAGGTAAGTCTCAAGATAAATTCAGTCATATATTTCGATTTGTTCAAAATAATGAATAATTTTAGAACCCTTATAGATATGGAGTTTCGTATAATCTTTAGTCTTAACTCTGCAAAATATTCATCTTATAACTCATAATAACTCTACTTTATATCTCTATTTTATAAAGGGTAAAAAAATTAATAAATTTTTGGTTATCATCATCTGCGCTTATCTTTCTTTTTGCCCGATTGTGATTAATTATCAAATAGTCAACTTCATGAGAAAGGTTCCATTTCTTTAGTCATGTTTGAATTAATGATTATACGAAAAAGGATTTCATTGAGAAAGATAGCCTACTTATCCCTCAGAGGGATTTGTTTCTGATTGTAGGAGATAATCTTAATTCACACACACACAAAATACATAATATATTTTATACTAAATATGAACTTGCTGATAAAAATAAAAATAAAACTAAATATGAACTTGGATATAATCGAGAATAAGGAAGAGAACGAGAAATGAATAAGTGAGTTCCAGAAACATGGAATAAGTGCATCCACTTATAATTCAATCTATCCCATATCTCTTTTTTCCTTCTCATTAGACGGTGCAGTCATAGGAAAGTTTAGAAGGATATTAATGAGTATTTATACTATAAGAAAAGAAGAATCAATCTTTTTTTTCATTCTATGGGTTGATATACGAATTAAACACTACCATTTTACTTAGTTAATTTGTTAAAATCCAATTTTTGATAGAAACTATTTATATCTTAATCTGGATATATAATAACCGTGTGATGAGTGTATGATTTATATTATACTTGAAAATAACAAGAGGGAGTTATAGATCTATTTTACAATTGATAATTTGTTGGTTCCTCCTGCTTATAATATAATTGTCCTCCAAGTTGTTTATATAAATGTTTTCTTAGATATTATATAAATTTTTGTGTATATATAAAAAAATATTTTACTCTGAAGGAAATTCCGGAATCCTTAACGGCAAGACTTCTAAACGTGGAAGTGTTGGACGTGCGTTCCAACCAGCTAAAGTCCCTTCCTAATTCCATTGGCTGCCTTTCTAAGCTCAAGGTTTTGAATGTCTCAGGCAACTTCATCGAATCCCTCCCCAAAACCATTGAGAATTGCAGGTTCCTTCATTTTCATCATCACTTCTCTTTCTATTCTATTTTTTTATGATAATAAAATCATCATGTTCTGGGATTTTGCATATATATAAATTAACTTTTCTATTTATAATTAGCTGAAATTGAACCTGTTCAAATAAGTTGACATATAATTAATTTGCGTACTTTTTTCTAATCTATTTTCGACCGGCATGTATCAGAATACAGCAAATATGTTAACAATTTTAGCTGTATATGTGTTACTTTCTTTTGGTGTATGACTTTAAAAAAAATAAATTAAAATGTATTAATAGTCGTTTAATTAATAAAGTTTGGTACTAGTATTGAACAAAGTAGCTGGTCGATTCCTGTGTATATCTACTCCATTCAAATCTACTATTACAATTTTCGTATCCTATTCTATATTCCTAGCTCTAAGTAAATTATAACAAGTTAATATTAAATAGCAATATCTACTTGTCATTTTTTCCCTAAGTTATTTATTAAAATGATAAAAAGGACGAGAAAAAACAGACGGCAATTTTGATTTCTTTTTTTGTCAATAATATTTATTTCATATGTGTTTCTTTTATGGGTAACCTTATGTAAAAGAGAAATTCTAGTCTCACATATTTTTTACAATTAGGAGGGCTGAGAAGGAAAGAATCAAGAGAGGGAAATATGTGATAAAAAATAATTAGTTGTGTAATAAAAAATATTGTTTTTTATGGAAAAAAAATCACCATTTTCTACCTGAATTATCAACGGTTCTTCCTGTCGTTCTACGTTATCAGTGACAAAAATGTTTGTGGACAAAACGTCTCCGTTCTTCAATTTTCTTTTGGCATCAAATCCCGCGTACGGCGTACGAAAGTCGCCAAATCCTACATCATGTTTGCATTCGAAAGCTTAATAAACGATAGTCTAAATATATTATTAAACACATGTAATTTATTTTATGATAGCGAATTATGCAAAGGATGATAGCAACTTGTACACCTTTCTTTTGAAGAAAAAACAAGAAAAATCCGTTAAAATAATATGGAGAAAATAAGCATCCACAAATTGTGGGATCCAGTTTCAAAAAAGATTCCCTCATTTTTTTTTTAATATTTGTCTTTATTATAGTTATATTTTGGATTGTATATCAAAATCTAAGGTAGGTGCACTCGACTAAAACAAATTTGAAATATGGCTAGCCCTGGATAGTTATTAATTTGATCTAAATTAATTGTATGTTAAGAAATTAAATGTCATAAACGAAGAGTGCATGTGACTCTGAAGGAAAAGGCACCGATTGATGATGACCCTCAACCTTTTGCATTGTCAAAAGGCACCGATCACACAATAATAATAAATCTATATAATACAGGTCAAATGACGGCGACGATATGTAACCATGAATAATTCCAATTTAATTATTCTAATTCTTCAACCTCCTAAATTATTCCATTGTAATTTCAACATGCCATTCATTAATTAAGCATTTCTAGCTCTTACATCACAAAATCAATATTGTTATTCCTAGCAAATCAAAATGATATGACATGTTTAGAAGCGTGCAAGAAACAAAATAAGATTAATTGATTGTAATAAATCGAGGGGTTATTAACTGTGTTTGTGTGTGTGTATCATAATTTATTCATGTTGATCATTACGTGGTTCATTGTTTTAACATGCATGCATGCTATGATGAATTTTGACCCACCAGAGCCTTAGAAGAACTGAATGCAAACTTCAACAAGCTGAGCAAGCTTCCAGACACAATAGGGTTTGAGCTCGTAAACCTAAAGAAGCTCTCAGTGAACTCCAACAAGCTTGTGTTTCTTCCAAGCTCCACTTCACACTTAACAGCTTTGAAGGTTCTTGATGCACGCTTGAATTGCCTAAGGGCACTTCCAGAGGACCTTGAGAACCTTATCAACCTAGAAACTCTAAATGTGAGCCAGAACTTCCAGTATTTGGACACCCTCCCTTACTCCATAGGGCTTCTCTTGTCACTCATTGAACTTGATGTTAGTTACAACAACATCAAGACCTTGCCTGAGTCAATTGGGTGCCTCAAGAATCTTCAGAAGCTGAGTGTTGAAGGGAACCCTCTTACTTGCCCCCCTATGGAGGTGGTGGAGCAAGGACTTCATGTGGTGATGGAGTACATGCATCATAAGATGAACTCAAGTGATCAAAACAAAACTAAGAAAAGGTGGTGGATTGGGAAGATTGTGAAGTGTGGAACCTTCAATAAACAAATGAGAGGTGGGAAACGACCAGAAAATGAGGGTTACAACATGCTTAAGCACCAGAATATCAATGGCCTTGCTTCCCCGGGTCTCATGGGAATGCTCTCACCTCTGCGCCTCTTCTCTCCCCGTCATTCACCCCGTCGTTCCTTCGGTTGAGAAGTAACAAAAATTATTACAGGATCTATAAGACCATTGTATATTTAGGGTTTCAGTTAATTTTTATGTGATATATAATTGATTTTTTTAATTTATAAAAAAGATAATTATTAGCAAAATTTGATTATGTATCATGTAAAAATTGCTCAAAGACTAGTAGTCTTGATTCATGTAAGAATTTCTCTCATGTTGAATAGTTTGGTTAGCTGTGTTGAATTCCAACAATGAAAGGTGTCACAATTATGAATGGAAGAAATTGCGGGTTAGGTTGTATGTAAAATAATAGTATCATTGAATTGAAAATGATGGTGGGTTTGTCCGTTTGTGAAACTTTGAAAGTCTGTTCATGTCAATTTCTTCTAAAGATAGATCAATGGTTGTTAACAAGATAAAATGATAGTCTAGTTTATTTGCAGTTCTTTAATCCTGTACGATCGAGTACTGGATTTGATGGGCACGCATTATTATATTATAGGTATTTGTAATTTGTTATTGAAGATTGATTGCTTGAAGGTAATTGCTTGTGCTTCCACGCATATCATTGTACAAAATGGAACGAGAAACTCTAATGCAACATAAATTGGATAGTAGGTGACATATTTGTACCCGGCTAAGGTGACAATTCACTCCCATTGTAAAAAAAAAAAAATAGTAGTCTTGTCTTAAATGGTTTGTCCATAGGTAGAAAAAATCCATAGAAAAAGGAGGGTTGAGCAATAGATAGTTTAATACTAAGACCTAGAAAAACTATAATCAAATTATTAAAAAGTTTAGAAGTGAATGGTATATTTTTTAATTTAATACATGACAAAAAGATTTGACGTCATATAGGCTTTAGACGTTTTTATGATCGTATTTCTAACGAGATCAGGAAAATTGGTTGAGGGATTAGTACCCAAATAGCAGTAAGATGACTGGCTCAGCAACAAATGCTACTATATATCCTACTAAAAGCATGCACAACAGAAGAACAACAAATCAAACCATCATTTCAGAGTGCACGCAGTTCAACCATGCAATGTTGAGCCACAACAAGAAATATCAATGAATAAATCTCAAAGTAGAGAAATATCTCCTAATGGCGCAAACCAATCTTTAGCAGTGAAAAAATAATGCAACAAAGTTCCCTTAATTTTGATCCTCGAGCATCATATATCAAGCATTAAAGAGCAAAGAGTATACAACAGAAGACAGAGTCCACTTGTTAATGGAAATATATATATAAAAAAAAAATATCTATAAAATTACAAAGGGCAAGCAAGCAAAACTTAGGTACGGTTAGACAAATTGCGCTCGCACACAGACAGATATATCGAATAGTTTACTGATTGAGAAGAATAACCGAATTACTGATTGCAAATGAAACCCCAAGTAGATAATGTTCACATTGTTCATTGGCTGTTTATATAACATTTATTTGCTCTATTGAAAACAAATATAAATTGCCCCAGTTTACTTATGCTTTGATTACAAATCTTGGTTAGAAAGATTTGATCTCCATAGTTCATATTGCATATGTTACCAAAATCTACCTTTCAAGTCTGATAAGCTTCATAGTTCATATACATGGATTTAAAGACACTTGTTTCAATCACAAACTCTATCACTAATCATTTTTAATATATTGAGAAGTCATTACCACAAGAACTCAGTACCCCTGTTTGCCACTCCCTATGCTGGACCATGTAAGGTAGAGAAAGGAAATGGGAGGAAAGATTCAGTTCCGTAACCAAGAGGAATCTGTCATGTAACTAAATGCCACATAGGCTGGAGAAAGACAAAGAGGGAAGAGAAGAGCAAAGCTCTATCAAGACCAAAAATCCTTTTGTCTGAACATTTTGTTTTAAACTAGGTTTTGGTGTTACAAAGGAGATATAAGGCTTGGGCTTGGTATGGGAAGTAAGATAGAAGGCTAAAGTGGAGGCAAATTAGCCTTAGTGGGATTTGAACCTGAGATCAAGTAGTATCCAAGGAACTTGGTGCCACTTGAGTTAAGGCTTTTGGTCATGAGGAAAGAACTACAATAACTGATTTCCCTAGATCATGTGAAACTCAAAAATAAAGTAATCTTCCACCTTTAAAATTCTATTTCATGTTTTTTGAAATATCAACTGGGTATAAGACATAGATCTCCCATTTACAGGAGACTTTCACCCTCTATTAGCCAGGCTCTCAGGAGCGAATTTTCCTCTATATCAAGTGATATTAGTGCCCAATTTGTTTTAACAGTACAAAAGATGATAGTTATCAACAGTATGGTGAGCAATTATCAAGTAAATTTTCAGCTTCTGCAAACATCTCCAAGATATATGTAAGGAAAGAAAGATTATCATAGAGTCCCCAGACAACAAAGAGATAAAAATTGCTGTCTAAACTCTAAAGTACCCCTACTCCCCTAGATTCTAGCAGTGTTACAATGTTACATAGAAAGGAGTGGAGGAAAACTTTTCCCTGGTACAAAGGAGACCTATGTGGGTGTGATGGGGGGAAGTAGTAACCCTAAACAACAGGCAAAATGGCCATGCCAGAATTTGATCCCAGGACCAAGCAATCCCCAAAGGGACTTAGGCTTTGTTTGGAAAACAAGGGGGAAAAAAAAGAAAGTTCTCTAAAAATGTTGATTTAATATATGCATAAGATAACTTTAGCTTGTGAGAGAAGCTTATTTTATTTTTTTCCTTTCTATTTTCTTCTCCTACAAGTTCTTATGGAGAAACTTTTACCCAAACAGGGACATAGTGCCAGCACAAGACAGAGCTATGGTCAACAACACAAGCCACCATTGTTCTAAACGTAATTACATCTCGAAGAATGCAGAAGAGCCAGAAAGGGAACAAACACAAATAAAGGAAGAGCAAGATCATCCCACAACCACAAATAAACAAGAAAAACATAGATAAAACACATAAACCACAACACAATAAGCCATTCCATATCAAATCTCCACTCACATTTTCAAGCTTGATGCCATCTTCTCCTAGAATTTCCTGTAATCTCTAATCTGAGTCTCACATAGTAATCCTGAAGAAAAAACATTCAAACACTGTGTTGCGTGTGAGAGTGTACAAGAATGAGATAGTTCACCACAGACTAGAGCATTGTTTGCTCCTAGACAAGCATGTTTCAATCCACAATGAACACAAACTACGATCCAAACAACACGTCAAAGAAACAAGAAAACTCACTCATAACCACGGCAATTTTACTTCAAAAAAGTGCATTTCACATAAATAACGCCAAATCAGATCTAATTACTATATCCATATTCAATTCAACAACCCTAGAAAACGCGAAAACGAAAACCTCAGTCAAACTACAAATTAATTAAAACTCAGGAATCTCGTGGATCCATTATTCATCTAAGATAAGCGGGGATCTTGATGCGGATGAAGAGCATGCTCATGACGTAAGCTAGCACGACGGAGGAAACGCCGGCGGAGGCGTAGGAAACCTTGACGGATTTCGCGCGGTTGCGATCGAGGGCGAGGTCGAGGAGAATGATGCCGATGCCACCGAGGACGAACATGAATCCGGAGGAGAGGCCCTCGATGATGTACTGGCCGTTGACGCGGCCGGACATGAAGACGACGGGGCGGACGGCGCCGGTGTAGGGGTCCTGAGTGGAGCCGATGCCGGGGGGCTCGACGATGATGTCGTAAACAATGCCGGAGACGACCATGAAGTAGGTGAGGAGGAGGAGGGCGAAGACGGCGTTCGGGGAGGGGAGGGTGAAGGAGGGAAGCTTGAGGCGGAGGCGAGGGGGGCGGAGGAAGCTGAAGGGGAGGACGCGGAGGAGGTGGAAGATCGGATCGATGGATGCGCCGGAGGAGGGGTCGCTTCCGCCGGAGGAGGAGGGAGGGGGCACCGGGGGATCCGATTTGGATCGCATTTTCGGGTCGGGTTTCGGAGGGGTAGAGAGAAGAGCAGTGAGTTTATTATGTGTGTGAATTGGTGAGTCACTTTGCTTTAGTTCTATGAGTGTGGTTGGTTGGCAAATTGGGACTGAAAAAATGGGAGTCTAAAGGCTTAAGTTGATTTTGTTTTTGATTGATTGTTAAAGGGCATGTATTGATGAATTAAATCAAATTATTTTTTTTTTATCAAGTTTAGCTCCATTGGCTAGACAGTGTGAGTGAGTTTTTATTTAATAAAAATTATTTTTATTTTTCATGAATTTTTTTTTATGGATCAAAATATTTTTCGATCAAAAATCACATATTAATCTTTTATTTAAAGAGTTGACTTTTTTTAATATAAGTTTTTTATTCTAGTCAAAATAAACTTAAAATGATTTTGATTTACAGTTTTTAATTTAGATTAAGTTATGATTTATGATTAGATCTAATACTTAATTTTTTTCAAATTTATTATGTATTTCACTGTTTATTTGATAAGTGTTGTTTGTTAAAGAAAAATTAGCTGCTAGAAAAATTCATGTATTGGTTCAAGACTCTAGTCATACTTTTGGCCTCATAGTACTTGTAATTTTTTTTAAAAAAAACTTAAATTTTAAAACAAAATTTATTTAAAAACAAAAGAGCATTTTGAGATAAATTTTAAAAACATTCAACTCATTTTTGGAAACAAACAAAAGAGCATTTTGAGATAAATTTTAAAAACATTTAACTCATTTTTGGAAACAAACAAAAAAAAGTTTTAAGTTTTGAAAACAAACAAAAAAATATTAATTACTTTTTTTTCATTCTTTTCTATCTGGTATTAAATCTTCTCTCCATCTTGTTTAATTTTCCATAGAAGTGACAAAATGGATGGAATTATCCAACTAAACTCCAATATGCTCAATAAAAAATATATAATGAGAACTTTAAATTTTGAACAAAATTAAATTTTGATATTTTTTGACCCGATTCAATTGTGTTTTGATTTTGAGCTTAGCTCACAAAAGTTCCTAAAAATCAATTTTAATAAGCTTAAGCTTCATATTAGAAGCTTAGATTGAATATTGATTTTATGATCAAACTTGTTATAACCTTTGTCTTGCATTAAACACATGACTAGTCAAATCAAACTCACTCGATGATAATATAAAAAGAGTCTAATTTAGTTGATTAATCAAGAGAATATGTTAGTGTTGTAAACTCATTAACATTATGTTCAATTCCTACGTACTAATAAAAAACTGAAATATTGGACTTGGGATTTAAATCTAAAGCATAGATTAAATATGGATCTTTTTGGTTTAATTCAACCATGCCTTGATATAAGCTTAACTCAAAAAATAAGTCATACAAATCAAACTTTCACCAAGCTTATGCCACATTTTAGAAGGTCAAATAATTTTGACTTGTGCTTTTTTTTCTTCTCAGTTTTTGACTTTTGCTTTTCTATAATAAAAGTTATAAAGTATCCATCATGTTTATTGATAATCATCTTTAATAGAATCTTCTTTTATTATTTTTTTTACTCACAAAGACATGAAGTTGAAATATCAAATAGTTTTAAATTTTTATAAAAATGTAAATTTTTTTATACCTAGTAAGAACTTCAAATTTAATGGTTGGATTTAAAAAAAAACTATAAAATGAAGTAGATTTACCAATAATTAGAAAAAATTATAAAATGAGAGTAATTTGATCCATTCTCAATAGGCACGAAAATATTGGTTTCCTATCGACAATAGATTTCAGATAAATGTGCTTGGAAAATATTTTTGCTAACAGTCACCCAAACACGACATTGCTGAAATATTGGTTTCTTATTGAAATATATTTTAGATAAATAATATAAAGCTTGGAATTTGATATTATTCAGATGTTGGATAACTTCGTTTTCTGCCGACAAAAATAAATTTTGGCCTAGCACTAAAAATGGGAACAACGACTTTGTTTAGAGCCAATAAATGTTGTCCAATAAAAACTAGATTATAGTAGTCTTTTTTTTTTTTTTACTAAAGATTATAGTAGTCCTATTAATATTAGAACTTGTAAATTAAAAATTAATTAACGCCTAAACTTAAAATTTTTGTTTTATATATAGAAAAATTAATAATCTTATTTCTTCTCAGATTTTAGTTTCTATTTTACATTATTCAATCTTCTGATTATATTTAAGTTAATTATTTCTAGTTAAAAAATGTGGTTCTGAAACATACGCAACATTATAATGCATATCTTTTTAATTATATATACATTTGGTTTTAAAACATGCATGAGAAGTTTATTAATTTTTCTTCAGTAGAAAAAAGTTTATTAATTTTCCTGTGAGACTACAGGTGTTTTTTTTTAATAAAAGACAATTTTTTCGAATTGGGAATTCAGTTCCTATCTTTCATATTTATTAACTTTTAACACATTTAATGAACGAAAATTAATTTTAGTGAAAGAAATTAGTTTCTAGTAGTATGATGAAATTAAATTCAAATTCCTACTAAGAGAAATAAATATTATGCTTTGAACGCGATGGCTTTTTTAAAAAATAACTATAGAAAAAGAAGCTTATTTAGACTGAATAAAATTATTATGGTAACAAATCATTTTTCTCTCAGCCTTTGATAGAAATGGTATGTTTCTTTTTAAAGAGAAATAAATGATTGTGACGGAAAGAAAAACAGCTGCAAATTTACAAAAGTGGAAGCAATTTAAAAAAAAATGACAAGAATGGTAGATTTTAAAAATATTATAGGATATGGGAAAGTGATGTTTTAACACATGACTTTAGAACTGAATTTTTTTAAAAAGATATTGAAGTCGTGATTTCGAACACGATTGTATTTTATATTTTTTAAAAAAATATTGAAGACTTTTTTGAATTACGATTTCAAATATTCTATATTAAAAAAAATATTAAAGTTGTGATTCAAAATAGATTTTAGTATTTTTTTTAATTACAATGTTCTAAGTTGTATTTTAAAACACGATTTTATATAAAAAAATTGTATTTTAAAATACGAGTTACCCATATCATGTAATATTTTCAAAATCTATCTATTCTTGTAATTTTTTTAAAAAAAAATTGCTCCACTTTTGTAAATTTTCCAAAAACAGCACAAAATCCATTCTTTACACAATTTGGTAGTAATGGTATGTTTGTCTAAAATTCATTGTTGAGTCCCGCATATTTGTTTGTTTCATAGTAATAATTTCTTTCTAGATTTCGACAAAAGAGAGAAAAGGAAAGTTATTTCATATGTTTTTTTATTTAGAAAATTTATGTTATTTAATATATAAATTATTAGTTTTTTCTCATAAAAAATTATCTTAATTTCTATTTTTCCATTAAACCAAACATACCATAAAAATTGATTAAAAAATGAGTAAATGACCACTTTAGTCCTTACATTTTGCATGCACTTACATTTTTGTGCATGTACTATGGAAATGATCAATTTATTTCATAAATATGCAAATATATTGACATTTTAGTTCCACCGTCAAATTATCTTCGTTTTGGTTCATGTTGACTGCAAATGTGACATGTTGTTGTTGACGAGATAAATTCACATGTCTAGGAACATTTCACGTTTGTCAATAATGTTTTGAACTAAAATATTAGTGATTTTTTGTTCACTGCTACCACTCTTCGATGGCTTTGCGATTTCCGCAAACAACTCAACAACAACATATTGATTATGAGGAACAAAACCCAAAGTCATTCTTCAAACCCTGATTCTATTGTAACTCTAACTAGCCCAAGTTGAACTCGTTCTAAATCGAGACCCTCAAGGCTCTAGAATGGAGCTTTGTGTGCAACAACTCTTAGTGTTCACCTCTATCGTCATAGGTGTTGTCACCCACCTATGAACTCCCCTCCATGTCCCTCCTTCTTTCCCAAATCCAAAAAACATGATTCTACTTGCAAAAATCCATGGTGAGTTGTCTGAAAAGAATGAAAAATTCAAGAATAATTCTTTGAGATTGTCTGGTTATGGTTACAAGAAGGGTAGCAAAAAGAGGAGAAAAGTGAGAAGAGGGAAGGGGAAGTGGAGTCGTGGAGGAAGGTTGATGGGTGGGTGACAACGATAGTGGATGTGTTTGATGGAGCCGCTACAAGCGATAAAATGATTGTTAGAGGAATCGTTGAAAACAATGGAAAGATTGTTGGAAAAGAAGAGAGATATTGTTTTAAAAAAGATAGAACTAATAAATTGATCCTCAAATACCTAGTCCAACATTCAAAGATCATTTCTAGAATGTAGATTTGTCATGTCATCTGATAGGGAAGCATGAGAGAATGCCAGAAACACAGGAAGCACCAGCATCAATGGTGCAGAGAGGAGAAGGGACCAAGAGAAGAGTGGTAAAGCTTGCTTACCTGGCTGACTACGTGTAAAGGGCAGAATTGGAAGATGGAATTGCAAGAATCAGCTCCAAACCCTGCTTGTAGTGGTTGCTCCCTCGTAGGCAATCATATGAAAACAAAAATCGTTATTAGATTCCTTTTGGATAAGATTTACAATTCTGTTAAGAGAAATTCCTCTATATATAGCTATGTAAACAATGAAGCGGGATATAAGAAAATGATATTTCCCTTTTCTTACCTCTGTGTCTTCTTCTTCTTCTTCTTGCTGGAGGTTTGCTGCCCTCGAAGCCAGCTTTAGGGTTCATACCCTAACAATTGGTGCTTTCATCATTGTTCCTCATGGCCTCCCGCAACCTCGACGAGGCCCTTGCTCGTCTGGACGACGCCATGCACTCCATGAACCGCCACCTGAACCCATTTTTCACCCGCCATGCTCCTGTGCCTTTCCCCCCCACATCCAAATCCCCACCGGTTCCTCATCAAGCCACTTTTGCTCCTGCAACACCCTGGTTCGCACCATCTCCATTTGAGGACCCTGCCGGTGCCCTGTTCAAACTCACTCAGACGGGGTCAGTGCTCACATACCTGCTGGAGTTTGAAGCCTTAGCCAGTAGAATTATCGGCTTGCCGGGCACCTTCCTGTTGCCTTGCTTCATCTCAAGTTTGCAACCGGAGATCCGCCGTGCAGTTCAGGCCCATCAGCCTACGACTGTGGACCAGGCCGCCGGCCTCGCGAAGCTCCAGGAGCAGCAAACGTCTCCGCGGCCGCGAACCCCACCGCTGGTAGCTCCACCGTCCGCCCCTTTGGTTCCTCCTCACATCGCAACCTTGCCCCCTTTGCTGCCATCCCCGCCACGACCCCCACAGGCCCCGACCATTAGTTGCCTCACCCCGGAGGAGTTAGCCTCGCGCCATGAGCACGGGCTGTGCCTCACAGGCGAGGAGAAGCTCCATGGCGGCCGTCGCGAGGTCTCTAGGGTTCTTCCCTTCATCGTAGTGAATGAGGAACCCACAGACCCATTGGGTCCTAATATAAAGCACCCCGACCCGAAGCTACCCACACCCGTATCCACAGGACCTGACCCAAAACCCATTCCTGACCCAGACCCTAAACCCACACCTGACCCAAGACCAAAATCCACACACGACTCGGTCGCCCACCCCACACCCAAACCGGACCCGGCCCAAATTGGTCTGAAATCCTTATCGGGAGATTTCACGCCAGGAATTTTGTGCCTTGCTGGCCTTCTCTCCAGCATTCGAGTGGTCCTCCTTGTTGATGGGAGAAATCCCCACACCTTCTTCCAGCTTCCACTATCGATCTCTCTACGCTTACCTTGTCGAACCGCTCCAACTCTTTTCCGCATGATATTCCTTCCTTACGGGTACTTTGTGGAATTGCAGGTTCGTCGGAATAAGCCTTGGGACCCCGGTATTATTTTTGAAAGCTGCAGTTTGAATGCCCAACACCTTGAGGACAAGGTGTTTTTGATGGGGCAGGGAGTGATAGGGAAGCATGAGAGAATGCCAGAAACACAGGAAGCACCAGCATCAATGGTGCAGAAAGGAGAAGGGACCAAGAGAAGAGTGGTAAAGCTTGTTTACCTGGCTGACTACGTGTAAAGGGCATAATTGGAAGATGGAATTGCAAGAATCAGCCCCAAATCCTACTTGTAGTGGTTGCTTCCTCATAGGCAATCATATGAAAACAGAAATCGTTATTAGATTCCTTTTGGATAAGATTTACAATTCTGTTAAGAGAAATTCCTCTATATATAGCTATGTAAACAATGAAGCGGGATATGAGAAAATGATATTTCCCTTTTCTTACCTCTGTGTCTTCTTCTTCTTCTTCTTGCTGGAGGTTTGCTGCCCTCGAAGTCAGCTTTAGGATTCATACCCTAACATCATCCTTCACTTGTCACATCGAAAAAAAACATTAACAAAAACAAAAATAACCATTTATCCTAAACAAAACTTTGAATATTGTTTTCAAAATTGATAAACTATTTTAATTAAGCAATATTTTTTTTTGCTGAATCAAATGGCATTGAACAATGGTGAACAGTAGCACGAGTCCAGACAGCTGCTATTTTCCGCCATCACCGGCTGTAAAGCCACGTGTCATTGGTCTTTTCTCCACCTTTTTTTTGTCTTGTACCTTTTTTTCCCTGTCATTGTCTTCGCCTTTGCATTTTGAATTCAACCAAACACGACACAAGCAGCAGTTTAGCTTTGCACACACTCCCTTACTCCACACACACTGTGCTCTCACTCATTCATTTATTCATTCTCTGCTTCCTTCATCTTCTACTCTAGGGTTTGTTTGATCTCCACAATCATAAAACATGTTCAGCTTCTTCATCAAGAAAGGCGTCAGAAAGACCCTCAAGCGCAAAGACAGCGATGCTGGAGAAATAGGTTCCATTTTTATCACCAAATCTTGTGTTTATGAGTCTTTCAAGCTTTCACATTCTTACCCATTTGTGTTTGGTTGCATTTTTGGGACATTTTGTCATGTGGGCTTAGCTGAGTTAGTGGCCTTTGGTAATGATCAGTGAAGGTTGTTTTGTTGTGCACAATGAGACTTCTGGAATCTGGAATATTCCCCATTGTTGATTCTTTTTACTAATTGCTGCATTGTTGTTGTCTTCTGTGTGGATTGATGAGGATTTTAATTTGTCTTCCTTATGCTTTGATGGTTAATAGTTTTAGTAGGAACATTATCCTTTTGTGGCTTTTGATGCTATCAAGGTTTTATGTTGATATCGCGGACAGTTGAAAAGCTTTGATGTTGCAGCCCAAACGGTCACGGACTGTTTTTTGAGTGTTTTTTTTTTTAAAACATTTGACTTATTCAGTTGAAATTTCTCTTTTGGTGGAGAGGCATATGGAATGAGATTGGGGACTTATTTTTGGATTTTCAAGTTTTAGGCTTATGTTCTTTCTTTTAATCTTTCTCTGCTTATAACAAGAGTCAGTTTCTGTCACTGCCAAATTACCTCAAAACAATTTAGCTTTGGAGTGATGCGCCTAATGCCCCCATATATGAAGCCTTTCAGGTGAGAGCGTGCTTTCGTGAGAGGAAATAATCTTGAGCATCCATTTATGGTGTATGATCTAGGTTGGTTCCTCTGAGAGCATGTTCTCACTTCAGTATCTTTCTTATGAAGAGATCATATAGATTTTAAGCTCTAGTATCATGTATTTTCCTTTATATCTTTGGCTTTTTATAAGAGAGTGTGTTTTGGTAGCTGCCGTAGTACCTAAACAATTTAATTTTTTAGTAGAATCTAGTCTATGTTCCTCGTTATAATTCCATCAAAGCCTTGTAGTAGGGGGGCTACCAAGTGAGAGTATGAAAAGTAAGAAGAGTCAATCTTGATTATACAACCATATGCAAATTGCCCAGATTGGTTTTACTTGAAACTGATCCTGATAATCCATGGAAGATTTAATGGTTAATATTGGCTTTTCTTTCGCTTTTACACTCAACAGTCAGCTCAAATTCAAATCATCTTCTAATTACTTATTCTTCCTGGTAACTGCAGGAAGAGCTTTGGAAGACTTCAGAGCTTCTCTCTTTAATCAATTCCGTTCCTCTGAAGGTGCAAAGCATCAACAGCAGCACATATGTGGTCCAGCTATTGCACTTTCCTTCAATTTTCTGGTTGCAGTTGGTATTATTTTCATGAACAAAATGGTTTGTTTACTTTCTTTTTACCTCCTAACGGGTTAAGCTGTGTTTTCTGTTGAAATTTCAACGTATTATGGTTTTTATTTGCTGACTTTCTTGGGTTTTTCTTGTTTTGTTTCAGGTGCTTCAAACTGTTCAGTTCAAATTCCCTATACTTCTTACACTAATTCACTATGTAGTGAGCTGGTTCTTAATGGCAATACTAAAAGCATTTTCTTTTCTTCCGGCTGCTCCTTCCTCAAAATCAACTCGATTGTCTACTTTATTTACTCTTGGATTTGTTATGTCTCTATCCACTGGCTTTGCTAATGTCAGCTTGAAGTATAATAGGTAGCCCAACTATTCACATTTTTATTTGAAGTATTTATTTTATACTTTTAATTTGATTTCTATATCTTCAGCATTGGTTTCTATCAGATGGCAAAGATTGCAGTGACACCATCAATAGTTTTGGCAGAATTTGTATTGTATAGGAAGAAAGTTTCTTTCGCAAAGGTATGTGCACTCACTTTGGTTTTGCATGTATCTCTGTTTCTGATAATAATAAGTAGGAATTTACGGGCCTAGTAGGAATACAAACTTTTATATGATCAAAACAGATGAAATATGGACACATTTTGTACGATGAACTTCTTTAATTAAACATGGATCAAGTTGATGATGCGATCCTTCGATATGAGGCAAAGTGCGCAACCTATTTACAAAGCAAGTCTGTCTAGTGAATGCCCTCCTTTATCCTCACATCTATATTCAACCTGCATATTTGTGGAAGATAACTAAATCTCTGAGAGTAGATTTTAATATGATTTCACACGTGACCTGATATTATATGTGCTTCTGAGGTCCTATGAATGCAGTTCAAAATTGTGGTTGACTAAAGGGATCTAGCCACTGGACCATATTATAGTGTTTGTGATTTATTAGGCTGTGTTGTATTGCTTTAGGAACCCCTAGCTTCATCCTATTGAAATGCTTTGCTTGATTTAGTTAGCCTATACTTTCTGGCTACAAATGATATGTGCACTCTATATTCTGGGGCAATTGACTTGTGAAGTTTTGTGACATATTGTTTATATAGGGCAGGGGGGGGGGGGGGGGGGGGGGGGGTTAATTGACTTGTCGCTTAATTTTTGTGAAGGTTTCGATTCTTACCATAAAATTTGAAACTTTACAGGCATTAGCATTAACAATGGTATCTATTGGTGTTGCTGTGGCAACCGTGACTGATCTTCAGTTCCATGTATTTGGTGCTTGTGTAGCATTGGCATGGATTGTTCCCAGTGCTGTAAACAAAATCTTGTGGTCTAGACTGCAGCAGCAAGAGAACTGGACTGCTTTGTCGTGAGTAATTTATTACATCCTTTATAACTTTCCACCTCATCTCCCTTCTCAATCTTTGGTTCTGATGTGCACCAGAGAATTTCTTTCTATCTTGTCTAATTTGTGGATTGATTGACAGGCTAATGTGGAAAACTACACCTATTACTTTGATTTTCCTGGCTGCTATGTTACCCTGCCTAGACCCTCCAGGTGTTCTCTCCTTCGATTGGAACTTCAGCAATAGTATGGTGATTTTTGCTTCAGCTATTCTTGGATTCTTGCTTCAGTGGTCTGGTGCTTTAGCACTAGGGTAAGTGAGATTTCTTCTTGTTGAATAATTTTGTTTGGGAGAAGAATTTCAATTTGTTGTAATAGAGTACATAGAACCTATTCTATTGAATTTTATAGGGATCCCACTTGGTTATGATCATTTGATTGGCTGTGTGTATTGTAGAACACATTGCTTCTCCCTCCTCCCGCCTCCGGCCTCCCTTTTATGGGTCAGGGTGGGGTGGGTTCCAATTAATTAGCTGTATCAGTTGAGTCCAATAAGTTGAACCAAGAAACCATGATATATGTTTGATTCAACCTTTGTTTCTTCTCTGATCTTTGTCATTTCTTGAGGTCTTGTGAAAGTAGTAACATTTCACCTTCACTTGGAAGTTAAGGGTCTAAATCACTGTTGTCTGTTATGGTGTGTTACATTACAGCTTACTTTTATAGTTTGATTAAATAGTTAAACTGAAATTTTTTTTGTTTGGTTTGGGCCATCAGTATTTGGCTTATGGTTCTACATATTCTTGACTCCAACATAATTTCTCTTTTATTTTTCAACTGCTGTTTTTTCTTTTCATTCAAGTTTAGCTCGACAACATCCCAATGTTCAATATTGTTTTAAATTGATTGAACCATCTACCTGAGATCCCAATGAGCAAAAATATTTTTCAATTTGTATATTTTGGTAGTACCGCAGACTACTAATGTTTTCCAAATGTCGGAAGTACTCTTGCAACCTGATAATTACTAGAAGAGTGATGGCCTATTTACTTTCGACTGAAGTTTATACTAAATGCCATGCATGATTATGTGCTGACATTTAGTTACTAACATTACTCTACGGCCAAGTTTACAACACCTGAATTGAGAGTCAACCTTGTAAACTTTTTTCATTTTTATAAAGTGTGACAATATTATGATAGATTGTTTACTGAGAATTTTGGAATAGAAAATTTATTCAAGTCATTCATCATGTGTATTTAAATGTTATGTTTTGGATGCTATTTCTATTTAACATTATTGCGTCATGCTTTTTGTTTGGCTGAATACGTTGTCGTTTACTTACCTATTGAAGGTAGGTTTTTTCATATATATTTTTTCACTCATACCCTGCAATTTGCAGAGCTACCTCAGCAATCTCCCATGTCGTCCTTGGGCAGTTTAAGACATGCGTCCTCCTTCTTGGAAACTATTATCTCTTCGGATCCAATCCTGGCAAAATCAGTATCTGTGGCGCATTCACAGCTATTGCCGGTATGTCTGTCTACACTTACCTTAATATGAGGCAACAATCAAACAAGCCATCTCCTCGACAGGCTTCCGTTTTGCCAAAATCTAAACTTGGCAAAGAAAATGGCAGCACCCATGATGGACATTATGGGGCCGAATCTGTCTAACTAAATGCCTAACTCTGCATTCCATGCAGTGTTATGACACATTAACCAAACATTTTTTGTTCTTTCTCTTGTTTCCAAGATTCTGATCTAACCATCTTGGGTGCTCATGGTGATGAGTCAGCTATAATATGATCAAGAAGAGATTTTCTAGGGTATATGAGTCTATATTCCACTTGGCAGCTATAATACATGATCAAGAGATTTTCTAGGGTATATGAGTCTATATCCTCTTGGCAGCTATAATACATTATCAAGAGATGTTCTAGCTTAGGGTGTATGGGTCTATATTTCACATGGCAGCTACTGCTCTTAGAAACTTCAAACTTGGAACACCAAGTGTATATGAATGATTTGGTGGATTCCATGCTAGAACTGGTTTTTTCTTCGGCTTTTATGGTAGGAGCTACGGCTGCATTTTGTTGTAACAGAGAACAGAAATTGCTATAGGGCTTTAATGGCTTTCACAATTTGCTGTAATTAGTCATTGAGCTTTTATGACGACCATATTTTAAAATCCTATACAATTCATTCTCTCCAACCTAGGTTTGTTAAATTTAGTAGTCTCAGAGGGCTAATAAATAGATTTTAGAGTGACGTTCACCACATATATATCATAGGAATGTAAAAAGATATATTAGAATCCCCCTCTAATTGACCCAAAACTATTGAAATTAAAATTGTTACAAAGGGTCTTATAATTAGGGACGAAGAGAGTATTTCTATCAATGATAAAAAAAAAAACCAGGACTGTATAACCTTGATTGGTGAACTATTTATTGTTTGTTTTTTCGTTCAATATCTGCAAAATGAACCTTCAAGGAGAAGTAACAATTTGTTGTTTCTTACAAAATGATACTTTGCACCACGTGTCCATGGAATGAAATGGTAAAATAAATATTGTCCCTGGAATGAAATGGTAAAACAAACATAGCCTTAAGTAATCAGTTTGATTGGTGAGATCTAGGTTGATTTTTATATGCTAGAAACGTGTTTTCCTAGTTTGCTGCCTTGTGAGTTATGACTCACCCTAACAAGCTAGAATGCTATTACAGTTTTGCACCAAGCACAAAAAATAAAATATAATCTCCACAACGAATTTCTTCAGCACTACGCTAATATTTTATTTAGGTTCGTGAGTCTAACCAATAAGACAGGTTATTACAGTCCAAGAAGCATACAGTAGATTACTGTTATGGGCAATGCAACACCATTTCAAAGATAACCCTGCAAAATTTGCGAATTTCTTTCAGAATTTATGTAGATGCTTTTAATCCACACGCCACAAAATGCATTGGTTATTATATATAGTGTTTTTCAATATATATAAATTTATAAAAGTTACACACTTACGCTGTTGTTGAGTATGTCAGCATGGACATTATATTCTTTGGCAAATTCAAAGGGAACAATACCTCAGGAAAAAACAGCCTACAAAAACTTTAGGCAAAATAACAGGAATGGGTTAATTTTTAAAAAAAATTATAGGAATGGATAAATTTTGAAAATATTATAAGATATGAGTAAATCGTATTTTACGATTTTAGAACATCGTAGTTTTTTTTTAAACAATAAAGTCATTTTTTAGATCACAATTTCAAGTATTTTATATATTTTTTTTTATAAAAGTCGTGTTCCTATAAATGACTTTATTATTTTTTTTTGTTTTTTTAAAAGTGATATTGGGTCCGAAGTTTAAAAAAACAAAAGAAAAATATTAAAGTCGTTTCTAAGAACACTATTTTTATGAAAAAATTAAAATACTTAAAAGTCGTGTTTTGAAAAATGACTTTGTTGTTTAACGTTCTAGAATCATGTTTTAAAACAAGATTTCACATAAAGAAGTTAAAACATGACTTAACCATTACATGTATTTTTTTTAAAAAAATTAACCCATTCTTTGCCAAAATTTTACCATGGATAGTATATATATATATAATGGTTATGAAATTTGATTACTTTGAGAAATTTACAAGGGGATAATTTGTTTCACCTGAATAATTGTGACATGTAAAAGAACTCCATGGATACCCATGGCTTTGGAGGTTGCAAGAATTACTGCTGGACCCACCAAGAACTTAATTACCATGGAAATTCCAGCTCGTGTTTTTTCCACAAGTAATGATCTTGGGTTATAATGCCATAAATAAACCTGTTTAATTAAGTAAAACACTATTAAGTATATACCGTGACAAAGACATGCAATATAATTAATATAGATGTTGGAATACACCACATTATAGTAAAAATTATAATTAAGAAACAAACATGGTGTATACATATACAACTTCAAGAACTGTGTTTATATATGAAAACATTGTATTTATTATTATTATTATTATTATTATTATTATTATTCTTCGAAGCTTAAAACTCTTAGAAAGTGAGTTATAAGTCTAATTTAACATTACAAAAATGTATTATAAATTGAAAATTATTTCTCACTTATATAATCTATCACTAATCGACATGAAATACTTAAGAAAAACAAGTTCAATATGTGTTTTTAAAAAACAATAAATGATCATCTCCATGTTGTATTTATGGATGGTGGAAGGCTAGTACCTAGATTGAACATGGTCATTTCCAGCCCTGTATCAGACATTATTTTAATGGAATATTTTACAATAGATGGCATTTTGATGTTCCACCTGCTCACAAGCAACAACGATTGTGAATGGTAATAGAAAATCCAACCAATATGTTTTTTTTAAAACTTTTGGGGTGTGCTTTTCCATGTATGGGGCAAAGAGAAAGGAAAAATACCTAAAAAATATGAGAGACCAAACGAGGCCCAAAACACTCGCCCAAGTATTGAGATTTCTTATGCAAACCATGGTGAGAATAAGCTTTATCATCACACTAGCACGTTGCATTTTTTGCTTTTTATTTGCATTGCCTTCTTCAATGCTAACCTCCTTTACAGGAAGTTTGTCTCCTTCCTCAATTTCACGCTCATGCACAGCTGCATATACAAAATACAATACTTTAAATCAATTTAAAGTTTTAATTATAAGTCTTCTTTGTTTATTATTTTCAAAAATACAATACTTTGAAAATTTATTAATAAAAGAGTTTTTAGAAATAAAAAAATACTCCTACACAATTTCAAGTCTTCTTTGTTTATTATTTTCAAAAATAGATTTTTTTTAAAGTTATCTATTGAAATAAATCAGTGCAACTTAGTAGTATTATGCCTGGTATAATGTATGAGTATTGAAAAATGATGGGCACACACCTTGGACTTTTTATTTCTGCTTTTAGTATTTTAATTTTTTTTATCCTTACTTTATTCTTTTAAGGGACTAAAATTAGGGGGGGGGGGGGAGAAGAAGTTAAGACTCTAAAAATAAGAATGAAGAAAAAAGTTAAAAGACTATTAATAGATAAAAAAATTCAAAGACTAAAAAATAATAATTTAAAGACCAAAAAAATAATAAACCCTGTTCCAAAAGTATACGACTATATATGCTTTAACCAAGATTCACGAGCAAAAGACAAATACATATATAGTTAGACTGCATGCATCATATGTGATTGTGAGATTAAATTACCTTTTGAGGCAACAGTTTCATGTGAAAAATCAACAAACTTGGAAGATCCAATGATCTCAAAGTCAGCAGAACCAACTGTGTTCACTCTATGTTTCATATTAACATCAGAAGTTGGTGATGAAGTTGAGCTCCAAACAAACATGTGTAACCCCTTATCATTATTACTTGGTTTTAGAGACGGAAAAATTACCAAATCATCACTAACACTCTTGCTCCTTGAAAAACTTTTCTCATGCTTGTTGTTATTCAACATCATCTATTCTTCAAAACCGCCACCACCTTGGAGAGTAGTACTAGTTGGTGGCTGCAAATTTGTGCCTCTGAAACTTGACCCTGAATCTCTAGATGAAGGGACCGAATAGATCTCAACCCTAGTAAGATTTGATGCTCTAGGTGAAGCCATGGACATGGAACGTGACTGCATGGTCCTCACCAACACGTGAAGTTGTCCATTTTCTCCAATTTCTACATCAGTTTGCAATGGCTCTCTACCATTGAGAGAACCAACGTTTGAATCAACACTTAGGGTGGAAATTGCGCCTGCAAGTCTCAGGGAATTGGTCTGAAATGAGTAGCTTAGCACCTCTTTATTCAAACAAGACCAACAAATATTTTTATTAAATGTTACACCAAAAAATGTTAGTAAAGATCATATGTGTGATATGTTGGGATTCAATCAATCAATCTAATTTGATTCCAACAGACCATCATCAATCCTAATCATATGCTTTTTATCCATGTAGAGAGAAATTATTACATAAAGATGAATAAAACCTCATTGTGTTTCCATACTCAAAATCATGATGAAAACTAAATGCGGAAGCATACCTCGATTAACCATAATGGAATGATGAAAGGTAGATGAGGATCAAGATTGATTTTATGATCTTCCAAATGTATAAAGTCCTTTTTTCTCTCTGACTTTTCGGATAAAGAGAAGAGAGAAGCGAAACTGTAAGTGTGTTGCTCCTCTCTACAAATGAGACCATAATATCTTATATTGGTAACTTCCATCTGTTACCCCAAATTTGATAATTATAATTTGACCTCTCATTAAATTATAATATCACTAATGGTATCTACACAATTAACCTTTCATAACATATATGTCCTTAGCCATAATTTTATATTGATTAGACCACTTTAATATTTTGGCTAATAAAATAATGACCCTAACTCATTCAATTATGTGATATATATATATATATATATATATATATATATATATATATATATATAATCCTTATGAATGTGTTAGATTTTATGAGCTCAAAATTTGTCATTACATGCCTTGAGCATATTCCAAAAATCTTATTCATTGATAACATCCGCACGTAGAACCAAAGCAGTTTTCATTGTATCAATCACAACTAAACCCATCAATGATCACCAATGCAGATAGAATCAAATGACATAAACTCATCATGAAATGTGTAGCATGAAAATTATGTGAAGGTGGCCTGTACACGTCTATTTTTAACTGGTCCTACTTTACTTCAATGAGATCATTTAACAACCTTAATGTACAAAGTGTAATAATTGAATAATAAAACATATATATATATATATATATATATATATATATATATATATATATATATATATATATATATATAACCAAATATATCCAAAAGTCAACGTATGCTTACATAAAATCTAACATAGAACATAAAATACATAAAAGTGACTAACTCCCACTAAACCAAAGATTCCTCGAACTGTAAAACACCCATATGAGCAACATGCTCATGAAAGACCTTGGGTGGAAGTCCCTAAGTAAGAGGGTCTGCTATCATGGAGTTTGTCCCTAAGTAATCTATGGAAATTTGTCCACTTTGTACCCTTTCCTTAACAATTAGGAACTTGATGTCAATATGCTTCGACTTGGTCGAGCTCCTATTATTGTTAGAATACAATACAACTGATTTATTGTCACAATATAACTTAAGTGGTCTTTTAATTCCTTCCACAATTTGCAACCCTGTGACAAAATTTGTCAGCCATATTCCATGATTTGATGCCTCATAGCATGCCACAAATTCTGCCGCCATAGTGGATGAAGTAGTAAGGGTTTGCATGGCACTGTGCCAAGAAACCGCACCACCGGCTAACATGAAAATTTAACCTGAAGTGGATCTCAAACTATCTAGGCATCCTGCAAAATCCGAGTCAAAATACCAAGTGATTTCCAACTGATCTGACCTCTTGTATGTAAGCATATAATACTTTGTTCTCTTCAAATACCTCATAACTCTTTTGGCTGCTTTCTAATGATCCATTCTTGGATTGCTTAAATATCTGCCCAATACCCCAACTATGTATGCTATATCTGGATGCGTACATACTTGGGCATACATCAAACTCCCTACAGCTGATGCATAGGGAATCTTTTGCATTTTCTGAATTTCCAAATTTCCTTTTGGGCACTATTTGATACTAAACTTGTCTCCCTTAGCAACTGAAGTATCCCCGGATTTACATTCCTACATGCCAAACCTTTTAAGTACCTTTTCGATATAGCTCCTTTGTGATAATCCTAGAATACCTTGAGATCGATCTCAATGTATTTGAATTCCTAATACAAAGGAGGCGTCACCAAGATCTTTCATTTTGAAGTTTCTTGATAGAAATCTCTTGGTTTCGTGCAACATGCCTATATCATTAGTGGCAAGTAGTATGTCATCAACATATAAGACTAGGAAAATGTACTTGCTCCCACTGAATTTGTGATACACACAATCATCAACAAGATTCATCTCAAAACCAAATGAGAGAATTACTTGATGGAATTTGTGGTACCATTGACGAAATGTCTATTTTAGCCCATAAATGGATTTTGTCAGTTTGCAAACCATATTCTTTGGGTCTCCTGACATAAAATTTTTTGGTTGCACCATATAAATTGTCTCATCAATGTTGTCATTGATAAATGTTGTCTTGACATCCATTTGATGAAGCTCCAAATCATAATGTGCAACAAGAGCCATGATTGTCCTAAAAGAGTATTTCAATGAAACTGGAGAGAAAGTCTCTTTAAAGTCAATCCCTTCCTTTTGGGTATAGCTCTTCGCCACAAGACGAGCCTTATACCTCTCCACATTACCTTTGGAATCCCGCTTGGTCTTAAACATCCATTTGCAACCAATGAGTTTCACACCTTCTAGTAATGAGACAAGTTCCCAAACCTTGTTGTCTTGCATGGACTTATACTCCTCATTCATTGCTTCAATCCACTTTTCTGAGTTGGAATCTTGCATGGCTTGATGGAAGTTGACTGGGTCATCTTCCACCATACCATTATTTTCCTCATATTCCTTGAGAAATACCACATAATCATCTGGAATAACACTTCTCCTTTCTCTTATAGATCTCTGCAAAGGTACTGGCTCATAAAACATAGGTTATTGAGGATCTTGAGTTTGTTCTTCATGAACGACCAAATTATCTTGAGTGGGAGATTCAATAACAATATCTTGTAGAGGTTCCGAATTTGCTTTATCAAAAGCAACTATATGAATCGATTATAGAATTGTTATTGATTCTTCCTCTAAGACAAAGTATCTAACCTTATTCTTCCCCCCAAACTCAATATCCCAAAGAATGTGGTGGTTCCCGTCTCAAAAATTGTATTTAATTTGGGATCATAAAATTTATAGTCCCTGGATCTTTCAGAATAACCAATAAAGTAGTTGTTTACTGTTCGAGAGTTCAATTTTCTTTCATTTGGCTTATAAGGCCTTGCCTTAGCTGGACATCCCCATACATGAAAATATTTTAGACTAGGCTTTCGCCCAACCCAAAACTCATAAGGTGTTTTGGCAGTTGCCTTGGTTGACACTCTATTTAGAATGTAAGCTGCAGTCTTTAGTGTCTCTCCCCAGAGTGACTTTGGTAAGTTAGAATGACAAATCATATTTTTTACCATATCCTTAAGAATTTTGTTTCATCTTTCAACCACACCATTCATGCTAGGTGACCCCGACATGGTGTATCGTGGGACGATTCCACATTCCTCTAAGTACCTGGCAAAAGGCCCTGGGCATTGTTCACTTGAACTGTCATATCTACCATAGTATTCACCACCACGGTCAGATTTGACACTCTTGATTCTTTTGTTGAGTTGATTTTCAACTTCAACTTTAAATGCTTTGAACACATATAGAGATTGTGACTTTTCATGTATAAGAAACAAGTATGCATATCTGGAGTAATCGTCCATGAATGATATAAAATATTGTTGACCATTCCATGAAGGTGTATGAAATGACCCACAAATGTTCGTATGTATCAATTCCAAGACACCTGTAGCCTTATATGCACCTAATTTCTTGCTTTTGGTCTGTTTACCTTTAATGCATTCAACACAAACATCAAAGCTTATGAAATCAATGGAATCCAAGATTTTGTTTGACACAAGTTGTTAAATTATGTTCTTAGAAATGTGACCTAAGCGCTTATGCCATAATGCTCTTGAGTTTGTATTATCAATTCTATGCTTAGTATCACACAATTCTGCATTAAAGGATTCACTATAGGAAGCTACAATATCAAGTAAATATAGATTATCATTAACCAAAGTTCCAACAATATCTGAATTAAAAGACAACCTGAACACATTGTTTCCAAATGAACACAAATAACCCAATTTGTTCAAATAAGAAATTGAAACCAATTTTCGTCTAAATGACGATACAACAAAAATGTCTTTCAAATCCAAATAAAAATCAATACATAATAATAATCTAAAAGGCCTTATAGCTTCCACCTCTACCGATTTACCATCTCCAACATAGATCCATCTTTCAGAATCAATTGACTTCCGGTAGCTTAGGCAACCATGCATTGAAACAATGATGTTAGTAGTGGCACCAGAATCTAACCATCAAGTGTTTCTATGTACTGAAGCTAAATTGACCTCAGAACAGACCAAAGTAAGAAACATACATTTCATTGCACACCAAGCATGATATTTGGTACATTCTTGATTTTGTTTCTTTTGTGCTGGACCCTTAGCAGCTTCATTCTTGAGCTCCTCATAGTAGCAGATATAGAAGCAACAACTCAAAAGATCAAAACAAATAATACAATAAGCTCACATAACAGTCATCAATACATTTAAATAATGGTATATTCCATCTCAAGATATCTAATGCACCATTAATATCAAGTCTTTGGATAGTGGTATTAATTACTAGTGATATCCTTGTTGTAATGTTCAAACATTGATAATAAAAGCATATCAAATAACAAACCCATCTTTTGATGTGACTTATCATTCACATGCAAAACCTCATAATTATCACACGTTTAACATCATAAGTGTGTATGTAACTTAGTTAAATGGTAAAACTTTTCTTTGGGCCAATCACTATTCATATAAATAATCACGCATTAACATTTTTCATAAACAATCTACACAAGAGAGGTCACTTTGGTGATATCTTGATTCAATTAGCTCATTTAAATGCTAAACAATTAAAATGATATACCATAGCAAAATTTTGAACATTGATGCACCAAATCCAAAATTAAAACATTTCTAGAGTAAATTATTTTAACTTTATTTATTTATTTTAAATTTTAGAAGCCCATGATTGTTATTTTAATTTAATGTAGTGGCCTCTAAAAGTAAGAACGAGCACAAAGTACATGAAAATATGTAAAATATCTAAAGTAATTTGCTTGATCTTACCAACCATATGTAAAATATCTAAATTCAAAATTTAGAATATGCCAACTGCCTGAATAAATAAAATTTCCAAAATCATATATGAATCAAGTATGAGTGGCTATCAACCTAATTTGATTCTAATAGACAATCATCAATCTTAAACCACATGCTTTCATCTTTTCTCTTATCCCCATCAGAAGAGAAAAATTCATGGAAGGAAAATGGTTCTCTACATTTGGAAGATCATAAAACTCTTGTATGGGTAAGTGTTATCAGTTATCCAAAATTTGATAATTATAATTTGACCACTCATCAAATTATAATATTACTAATAGTATCTATACAATTAACCTTTCATGACATATATACCCTTAGCCATAATTTTATATTGATTAGACCACCTTAATATTTTAGCTAATAAAATAATGACCCTAACTCATTCAATTTCAATTATGTGATATATATATATATATATATATATATATATATATATATGACCCAAAATTACTAACATGATAGTGATGTGACATAAGTGTCTTTCTCATTGTGTTCTTGGCTTGTTCCATATAAATTCTAAAACTATTATTTGTTTTTTTAATATACTTTTTTCTCTAAAATTCTATTTTTTGTTAAATTTAGCTGTTAACTTAGTAAGTTAGGAATTGGCTATCGGTCCTTAAAAACGATATATTTTATCCTACCATATATTTTTATTACTTGCAATAATTTGAAACATTTAACTTGACAGGAGCTAAGTTTTGATTTTTATAACTTTATTATAAACAATCTTTTCATAAATGCAAAAAGACATTTCCGTGACTTCACTAAACATTATACAAATTTGTATTGTTTGAAAAATGTTTTTATCTTTTAAAATAGGTTATAAAATAAATTCAAACTCCCCCAGCCTATTTCACCTATGATTAAGATCGTATTACTATTATAAAATAAAAAAGAGAAAATATTTTATTTTTGAGTCTATTTAAATTTCTAAAAACGTACGTTGCTAAATTCAATTGTAACTCAAACAGTCAAACGTACTATATATGGGTGATGAGTTATAAAGCTTATACCATATATTACTAAAAGAAAAATGTTTCATGGACATCATTATTCTACAATAAGAAGTTTAGATAGGAAAAAAAAAAGAAAAAAAAATAAAAATATTATATAATTTATAATGTGATAAAAAGAGAAATAAAGATATTAATGGAGTGTCTAAAATAAATAGATATTTGTGTATTATTTCTCTTTCTAAAATTATACGGTTTTATATTTTAACCTTGACGACACATTACATAGCTCAGCTGACTTTACAAATAAAGATTTGTCTGTCTCATTTGATAACATACGACACTTGACACTGCGTCAGGTGCTGCACACATCCTCTAAGTATGTGATTTTGTAGATGCATACAGCAGCACTGTAGCGCATATATATAGTTGTTTTCTAAAGTTATAACACTCCAAGAACCACGTAGTAGATTATTGTTACGGGCAACGCAACCACCATTCCAAAGATAACCCTGCAAAATTTGTGAATTTCATTCAGAATTTATGTTGATGTTTTTAATTTAGTCCACATGGCATAGATATAATTAAATTTATAAACACACTTACGCTGTGCTGAGTATGTCCGGGTGGAGATTATACTCTTTGGCGAATACAAATGGAACAATACCCTGGGGAAGAGCAGCCTACAAAATCATATATACAATGGTGTCACCAATATATAATGGACATGTGATGTGATAGATTAGTTTGAGAAATTCACTAGTGTGGGTTTGGTTTCACCTGAACTATTGCAACATTTAAAAGAACTCCATGGATACTCATAGCTTTGGAGGTTGCAAGAATCACTGCTGGACCAATCAAGAACCTAATTACCAATGAAATTGTAGCCCGAGTTTTTCCACAAGTAATGATCTTGGGTTGTAATGCCATGAACAAACCTGTTTAATTAAGTAAAGCATTGTTAAGTAGATGTCGCGCCACAGACACACAACATAACTTTATATAATTTTTTAGGGTCACAACATAACCTTGATATGTATTGTAACTGTTAAGCTTAATAAAAAAATTAAAAGTTTTCATCTAATAATAAACCGCTGCATTATTTTCTTTTTCTTCTTATTATTATTATGCGTCAAAGTTTAAAACAAATCCAATATGTGCTTTTTCAAAAGAAATCATAAATGATCATATTCATGTCGTATTTATATAGATGCTGTAAAATAGATGCCCGAGCTTTCAAAAGAAAAGTTAAGCCGGATAAAAAAAAATTAAACATTTGTTGACGCAAATTGGATACAAAAAATAGTGTTAGGTCTTTATAGAGTACCTAGACTGAACATGGCCATTCCCAGTCCGGTATGAGATATTATATCAATGCATTTTCTTACAATTTTTGGCATTGCAATGTTCCACCTGCTCACCAGCAACAAAGATGGATGAATATGGTAATATATAGAAAATCCAACAGTTTTTTTTTCTAACTTTTGGGTGTATTTTCCATTGATGGTTATGAAGAGATAGGAAAAATACCTGAAAAATATGAGAGACCAAACGAGGCCGAAAACACTTGCCCAGGCATTAGGGTTTCTTAAGAGATTCCTCCAAACCATAGTGAGAATAAGCTTTATCATGACACTAACACGAGGCATTTGTTGTCTTTTGTTTCCATCGTCTTCTTCAATGCTCAACTCCCTCCGTCTCCCCATTACAGGATGTTCAATTCCTTCCCTAATTTCTTCAAGCTCATGCACGGCTGCACATACAACATTAAATGTGATAGTTCTAATCAATCCAAAATTTTAATCACAAATTCTAGCACATTACAATTATTGCCAAAGGTATTACCACAATTGGCATAGCCAACATCAGTAGTTGTGACAAAATGCAACTACTTATCACGACTTAAAACTTTTAATTTACATATATGTCAATGCTATTTTTTTTATTTGAAAAATAATGGGGTTAATATTAGTACTATTTCTTCATACTACTTGAAGGAGAAATGAAAATGGAATTAATTTTAACAACTTGGTTAATTGCTAACTATTCATAGTTTCATACTACCTAAACCCTAAATTCATTAGTTTAAACAAGTTCTAGAACGACGAACATACCCCTATTTGAGGAACTAGCTTGCTACACAAGTCTATTAGCTCTCAGTTTTTGAAAAGTGTTTTTATTTTAAAATAAAAATTTATTTGATAAAAATAATTGTAAAAAATAGTATATCTTTTTTAGTATTTAAAATTAAAAATCATATCATTTATAACTTGTTTTAGTCTTCTATTACTCGTACAGTTACACTCTCACATACCCGCTCCTATATTCTTTCTAAAAATTATTTTTTGAAAATTGATTTATAAAATAATTTTTAAATTCTAAAAATTAAAAGCACAATCAAACACAACTTTTATGTCTGATGTTTGACTATATAATTAATTATATAGTTTAATTTGACTATATACTATATTTAATAAAGAAAATATTAAATATTTTTGGGTAGTCAATTTTACTTATGGTATATTTATTATTATTTATTAAATATAATATATAACTAAGTTAAACAATATTATATATATATATGACTTTTCATATAAATCTATCTCTATATATAAATCTATAAAGATATGCATTATTTTTAATTATCTTAATTTCTATACTCACTGATTTGACTACATATTAAATTGAATAAAAAATAGTATATAATGTTAATGGGTAGTCAATTCTATATTCACTGATTTGACTACATATTAATTATATTTTTCAATAAATTTAAAAAGTCTTATGTGTTTTAATACTACAAAAAATAATTATTTTATTATTGTTTAAAGAAATTAGTTACAAAACATATTTTACAATAGAAACACGGTTGAAGGATTAACAATACAGTTTATTAAAAATATTATACATGGATATCTTGTCCCCTTTTTTTATGACATATTAAGTTTGTTATTTGATAGGAGAGGCAAACAATTAAAGAAAAGTTATAAGGATGAAAAACACTAAAAAAAAATTGTTTAAGGAATAAAAGTGCAATTTGCAAAAGGATTAAAGATAAAAAAACATAATTAACTTAATGTATGATTGTGAAAAATAATATGATGAGATAAAAAGAGAAGACAAAGAAAAATAATGAATATTGCCTTTTGAGGCAGCAGATTCGTGTGGAAAATCATCAGCCATGGAAGGTCCAATGGTACCCAATTGATCAGAAGGCGCAACCCTATTCACTGCATGTTTCATGTTAACTTCAGAAGTTGACGATTCTCTCCGGCTCCAACCAAACATGTGTAACCCCATATTACTAGTTGCACCATCACTACTACTCATATCTCTGTTTGTTTGGCCACCACTACGAGACCCTTGAAACACTGGTTTTATAGACGGAAATGAAGAAACCAAACCACTGTTAAAAACCGCATCACCATCACTCTTGCTCCTCCAAAACCTACTCTCATGTACCCCAAAACTTTGGAGACTAGTTTGTTCTCTAGATGAAGGAAAAGGGTAGATCTCAACCCCAGTTGAATAGGATTTGTGGAACGAAGAAGCCATGGACACAGAACGTGACATGCTCCTCACCACCACATGAAGTTGTCCATTTTCTCCAACTTCTGCATCAGCATGCAAAGGCTCTCTACCATTGAGAGAGCTAACACTTGAATCAACCCTAAGGGTTGCAATGGAACCTGCAGTCTCGGGAAATTGCTCTGAAATGAGAAGCTTGGCGCCTCTATACTCAAAAAGTACCAACAAAAGAGTGTACCAAATGACACTTTGCAAGACCACGATTTGTGTCATGAGGGCGTGTGTGAATTCTCCATACATGGCCTTCAAAAGAGGGTCCCCCATGACGAGTGTGTTGGGGAGTGTGATGAGTGAGAACAAGGTGATGGACCAGTCAATGCTGCCCCATTTTGTGAAAGTGTTGAATAGGAAAAGTGCAAGCAAAACCACGATTTTTTGGAGAGAGTCCGCGGCTAGGAACCTCAAGTTCATGGTGTAAGGGTTGTTGGATGAGATGAAGTCGAAGGAGAGGAAGGGGACAGCGAACACCGACACGAAACGGCTTATGCCGGAGCACTGTTCCTGGGTGAAGATCTTCAACCAACGGACGGAGCCGTAGGCTAAGAACAAAGCAAGGTAGAGAGGCACAAGCGCCGCCACAACTTCATAAATGTCTTTTCCTTTGATCATGATGGTTGAAGCAAAAAGGGTTGAATTGAATGTGTGAGTGAACTGAAAGGGAAGCAAAAGGGGTTGTGAATTGTGAAATTGTGGTGGTGAGGTTGAAAAATTGGGCCTAAGACAAATTTTATAAAAATAAATAGTGAAATATTGTTAATAATATTCTTTTATATAATTTAATATTTCTATTGGTGTGTTAATTTTCTTTTAATATTTCTCTCAATATTTTTAATTCTAAAAATAAAGTTAGACTATCAATATCTGAATGTTCACTACATCTTAAATTCTTTTCAAGATTAATATAATATTTTTCATATCATCTTTGCTTAAAGTTTTAAATTTTTAAATACAAATAAAAAAAATCAAAAATAGTTTCATATCTTAGAAATTGTTCAAATCAAGTCTTTATGGAAAAAAGAGATTGACCTACTATGTATAAAAAATATTTGATACAAAAAGAATCTTTAGTATAAGGTTTGATTTCATCATTAACATTTTTATCAAATTATGATTTTTTACGAATTACACATTTTTTCACAAAATTTGGGTTTTATATCCATTTCAATAGCAAATTTTTTGTGGAATCCAAAGCCAAAGTAAAGTCATTTTTCCTATAATTTTTTAAATAACCAATAAGACTCTTTAAATGATCCATGACAACATCAATATGCATATCTTTTGCCTACAAAACCTTACTAAGAGAATTAACATCAAACAAAATATCATACCAAATATTCATTCCTAATTAAAATTCAATATTTTCAATCTCATAAGTTGCTAAACACATGTCTTCACTTTTAATTTTAGGATCTTCACAACATTTTGATAATTGAAGCAAAACATATCTTACTTTTAGTGCTTGAAATTTTATTATTTTGACACTTTCAATTCTACTCTCCAATCAAGTTTGAGATAATGATTTAACCATAAATTTACATATATTATCTTGCAAAATTTTCCATTGTTTGGTGGATAAAGCAAATAAAGAATAAATACATTTCAAAACTCAAAAATGAAATAGCCCTAGGAGATAAATTAGTCACATCACATAAAACTAAATTCAAATTGTGACATCCACATGATGTATAAAATATTCTAGAATTTATATCTAATAATATTTTTTATACTCCTTGATTTTTACCCTTCATGTTAGGTCCATTAGCATACTCTTGTTCCCTTATATCATTAATATCAAAATCATATTTTTTTTCAAAACATTAATAAGCTCATCAAAAAGATCTTTACATGATGTATCATCAACTTTTAAAAACTCTAAAAATTATTCTTCTATTTTTATTGGAGAATTCAATGTATCAACACATCTCAAAATAAGAGTCATTTGTTCTTGATGATTTATATCAGGTGTACAATCAAGAATAGCAAAAAATATTTTGCATCTCTAACTTTTTTTTATTTGTAAGGCTAACAATTCTATAAGTTCATTTTGTACAGTATTACTTAAGTAATGAGCACGAATTTCACTCTTTTTTATGCATCTAACATGTTCTTTTCTAATCGGATAAAATTCTACAAGCATTTCAATCAAATTCAAAAAGTTATCATTATTTTTTTTTTTATATATCTTCTCATTTGTCCCATGAAAAGCAAGATTATTTTTAAAAAGATGTTTGACTATAGCTATAATCCTAACTAAAACTTTTTCCCAATTATCCTTTTCTTTATTAATTTGTTCTTGTAAATTTTGATCAATAGTCTTTTTTCCTTTTAATATTTTTTCCAATTCAATCCATCTTCTCATGTTACTAATATGATCATGACTTGTCTCATGACTTTTGAGTTTGGAACTAAAATTTTTCCAATCACTAGTTCCTTGGTTTACCAATTGACTAATACCACTTGAACAAAATAACTTACAACAAAAACAATAAACTTTATCTAAATCTCTAGACTAACTAGTCATTTCCTATCATATTTCTCTCCATTTAGCAACATCCTTTGATAAAAAGATGAATTAAAATGTCTACTATTTTTATCTTTTGGAAATTGTAAATTGTTAAATCTAATTGCACTTTTTTCTATCATTAAAGTTCTCAATTTTTCATCATTTTTCTGGATCATAAATATTTTCAAAAGCTTCACTTGAGGTGATACTATTATCAATATTTTCTTCTAATAAAGTATTATCATTTAAATCTTTTTCTTCTACCTGCTCTTCATTGGAAATAAAACTAAAAGTATTTTCAGCATCAAGTAAGGGTAATTTTCCAATAAATTTATCAATTTTCTAATAAATTTATCAAGTGCACTATGTTGAGATTGAATTAATTTATAAACTTTTCTCTTTTTCTTTAATTTTTCAAAATCAAATTCAAATTTTTTATTTGTCATTTTATAAAGTATAAGAATAAACTAAAATCAAAAGAGCACAGTAAAGTTTATAAATAGAAATATTATAAAATAAATATAAGAAAATAATAAAACAATAGAACCTAGAAATGGAGAGAATTACAAATTGATTTTTTTCACTGCAACGTTCAACTCAAGTCTTTAAAAAATGATAGAAAAATGAAGAGAAAAAGAGAAAAAATCAAGAGAAGAGAATGATGTGAAAACATTTTTTTTGTTATAATGTATATATAGAAAAAATAAGTAACCTTTATATTTTTTATTCCAATGCTAACAATGAACAAAATATTGCTCCAACAAAATATTGAAACTATAATTAATGTCATCATTAAATGTTATAATTTACAAAAAAAAAATCTCTATCAACCCAATTAAAATTAATGATGAATCTTTTTTGTTTCCACACAATCAGATTTTAAATATATCATTAATATTTAAGATATGTTCAAGAAAAAAAAATGCCTAGGATACTAATAATTTCCTAAATAGTAGGCCTAAGGCAATTGCCTCATTTATAACATGAACGGGAAAGAACTCTATAGAAGGGTAGGTAGAAAATATTGAGATATTCGTTAAGAAAAAGAACATAAATGAGAGTGTCACTTATATGCATGGAAGGTGTTGTGCTTCGTTAAGAAAAAGAAAAAGGAAAGGAGGTCAACAAATTAAGGACTTATAAGCTTAAGTTCGATTCAAAGTTTACGCTCTTAAAATGTCACAAATGTTTGTAATTTATGGTACTATGGTATATATTGGATTATAGACTACAGTTGATATTTGAAAAGAGACAGTACGGTAACGTTTGATGGTGTGAAAGGCTTAGTTTTTTGAATTTGGGTTGTACAATGTACTAATTTTCTTTGACTTCTGCCGTGGACAGAATCTCGGGAGCAATCTCAATAATTATAATTTTACAAAATATTTTTCTCTAAAGTCTTACCTTAAAATAGCAAATTCCCTTGAGTCAATAAATTTGCTTGTACATATATGGCACATACCAAATACGAAAATTAAAATTCAAAACAATTAAAATTACTAAAAAAAAGTTGACACTTTATAGTTAGAGTCAATAAATTTTGAATATGTATAACTTAAGTACACTACTTTAAATATATAATTAATTTAAATCAAACTAAGTACAGAAATATTATAAGATTAATTTTTTCCAAGTTTTTAATAGAGTTTCATAGATGAATAATGTTGATAAATTTTTTTTATCAAATTCTTCAAATAAATTTATATAGGTGACACCATATGATTTTGTGGATTGAAATTAAATCATCGACTGTATCTCTCTCTTTTTTTTTTTTTGTCAAATGATGGAACTTATACTATGAAAAGTGTCCTCATTCACAACAATGATCAATCTATTGTGGGATTTTGCTTAAAAAATTGTTCCTGAATTACAATTTTGTGAATTTAAAGATAACATACGAGAATCATATTTATTTTGGTTTTGATCCTTATAAAACTAGTTCTTAAATATGTCCTTTAAATATTTTTTAGTCCTTGTTATTAAGATAGGAATTAGAGGAAAAAATTATACACGCGAAATCATAATCCGAGTCACTTCTCTTCATTCATATTTCTTGAAATTATTGTTTGTCTTTAATTTTATTTTCTTGAACGCAAACACAAACAATCCCCAACTCAAGATAAAAATCCAAAATTATTTAGTTTATGTGATTTAGATTATTTGGAAATACAACTAGCTTCTAGAATACGATATCTAGACTTTCGGGTCCATTGTTAATACTGCATAGGATACCCTTAGCAAGTGCATATTTTACACATCAAATTTATGATGTCGTTGTCGGGAACTAGTTGAATAGTTACTGGATAATTGATTGTGTAATTAAACTGAACAATTTTAATTTCAATAGTTTATGTTTCAATATATTTTTTGTTTTTGGTACATTTTTCCTTTTCATGCATTTTTTTATTTTTAATTTGGATGCATTGAGAACATTGCACTGCATAAGTGTGGGAGGGCTACACTATGCTTCCCCAATTTTGAGCTATTTTGATATGTGACTTTTTGCATTATTTTGATTAAATGTGATGTTATTTGTAAATTTTCTTAGTTGTGAATTTTGATTTTAGAAATCCCAACCCAACATAAAAAAATGGATTAACTTTAACTTATAGCTTGGTAAAATGGATTTTTCTCGAGGAGGGAACATTAGCACATCATATGTGTATTTTTCTTTGAGCTTAGTTACATATATGTGAGTTTTGGTCCATTAATTCTTTCCGTGTGTAGAACTTAGTTTGTTCAATGACATTATTCTATTTTCTATCATGACATACATATCCTTGGATGACTTTTGACTTTTTTGAAATGTTGAGACTTGTGTAGGCCTTTTTCTGAAATCAGAATATTGATACATCTTTCCATAGTTGTCCAATTTGAGCTTTATTGAATATTTTTTGTCACCCTATTTTGTATTTTCTGGTATAAATTTTATGTTGGTGACTAATTAAGGGACAAATGAATGAATAGTGATTATACAAGCTGTACAAATGAAAAAGGCAAATGAATGAATAGTGATTATTGATTGTGTTCGAAGCCTTTTGTTACCTATTTCCTTCGGTATCTATCTTACATTATGAGTTTAACCCCATTACAACCTGAATTGTCTCACTTGTTTAGGATTGTTGAAAGTTTATTTGAGTTGAGTTGATTAATGAACAATTTTTGTAAACATGTCCATTGAATTGTGATTTGAATGTATACTTGATTACCTAGAAATACCGAGAGATAGAGAGTTGTGTGAAATAGAGCTCTTTGAGAATTATATGAAAATGTAATTTAAAGCTTAAATGATTCCTTTTAAATTTATTTGCATCCTTGTTGCTGGTTGTTGTTATTCTTTGTTTTTATTTATTATTTATTTATTTTTAATTGGGGTTCTATTACAAGTTTTTTCACTAGAGAAAATTAAGTTGAATTTATAAATCAAAATAATTTATTTTTTATGCAAGTTGATGTGAAAACAGTTATAATAAGCATCCTAGGATTGTGATTTCACACTTACTCCAATTTTCCTTAATTCTAACTCTAACAAAACTCCAAATATTGTCAATTATCGTATTCCCAAATTCAATTATTAACCTTTGGTCATGGTTTAATAATGCTCTTTGTTCTAATCAATACTCAATTGATCATAGAAATATTGTATTAGGTCAAAGGATTAGGATCAAAACAAGGGTGATCAACTAATTAATCTACCAGAATTTCTAATAACCGATCATGCAAGTTACATGGAAAAAATCTCTTCCTTGCTAGGTCAATCAATTACACGCAAATGGTCACTATCATGCAATAGATTAATATTCAAAGTGATCAAATTTCATATTAACAATAAATAATAAAGAAGAGATTTAATTGACTGAAAAACATTGAGGGTTTCACTAAAATTAGAAAACTGGTACCAAAGTATGACTACATCATAATCTCATATTAGGAAGACTAACCGCTTATGGCCATGACAAAACTAGAAATCTCAATAAAAAATACATACATACCAAAAAGAAGGTGACCTAGCCTGAATCTGTCCAAATTATGTTCTCTATGCTCCTCTATAGCTAAGAGACTCCCATACAAAATTACCAAGAAATATTTAGCTCCAAAAACCCAAGATTTTTAGCTCTTTTCCACATAAAACATCTTCAATACTTGTCTTTTACAAACTTATATCAAATCATGAGTTTTGTCAAATAAAATATATCAAAATGCATGAATATGACATGAAAACTTACATCAAAATACAATCAAATATGAGTTTATCAAATATCAAAATTATTAATAAATATCAACAAGTATATATTTATTGAATATTAATAATATAATATAATTTTAATATATATATACTAATAATATTAAAATAAGTCAATACTAATCATATATATTAAAAAAAAGATATACGGGTTATGAATACTAATTTATATAAGTCAATGTAATATTAATCATATATACTACACTAATAATAATTAATTAATAATATATACTAATTTATATGCCCAAAATAAATTTTAATAAAAAAATGAAATTAATTAATTAATATATTCAAATAAATATATATAGTTTATATATAATATTTTTTTAATATTAAATTCAATACATATATACTAATAGAAATTAATATTGATAAACTCGTGGAAAAATAGAAAAATGAGCCCTAGTTAACTTTTCAGCCCAAACATGAAGTTATTTATCCAAGGAAAATATTATTTACATGTCATATTTTATTAATATACCCCTTCCCAATTTTTTTCCAAAATAATCTTTAAAACTCCCTTATTCTGAAATAAACTTTCAAACCCCCCTTTTGAATCCAGAATGAAATTTTCGGATTCTAATTTTCCAGCACCAAGTTCTTCAAACTCTACGTTATCTCTCTCACAGGTGACTTCTCCTTTGTTGCTAACCACTTAGTTAGATTTGTACTCTAAAACCAGTGATGTTGATGCTGCATAAAGGTGCTCAATAATAGGCATTAACGAGATATTGCTTTGTAGAATGTTGTGATTCATGGATTGGCACAAGGAAAGGAAAACTTACCAAACAAGGCTATAGCTTTGTTCAACATAATGAAGGAAGAGGGGTGGAGGACCAATAACATTAACATGTACCCACCTCTCGCATATTAACCAGTGAACTTATTGTAGCTTATGTGGCATCCTTAGATATGTAAAAGGGGGGGTTTGTTGAGTATAGGTTTTGTATCCTTAGATAGTTTCCGGAAATCTCACTACGGGAGAAAAAGAGGTGAGAAGGGTTATAGATGGAGAAGACGCGAGGATAGATAGGGAATATAATTTTAAAGAAAGGGAGATGCATTTAGTAAATAATGTGAGTGTAAATAGAAACAACCTTTACCCAAATAAACATCGGCCTACAGCTGCATCTTGGGTATAAAAGTGTTGGGCTCATTGTATTTTTCAAATTATTGTAAGTTTGTTGAATTTATGTTCAAATTATAGAAATAAGACAATTTTTTAATTGGACTCTAAATTACTTGAATCTTCTTTAGCTTTTACTTTTACGATTAAGCTTTGAAAAATTGTCTTATTTCTTTTGGCTCTTACTCTTGTCAACAGTCTTTCATCCCTTGCAAATGATATTTGAAATTATTACACCTTGATAGATTTATATCATATAGAGTTAAAGTGTTGGACAATATGTTGTTGAATCATCTATTTACTTGCTATTTGAGTATATGGTGTATGAGTTGCACGATCTTCTTGTTTCCCTGCCTTTGTATGCTTAAAATGTGATTAATTACTTTCACTTGGGCTTGATGCCAAGTAGCGTCATTAAGTCTGGATTGAAATTTTGTATGAGTTGTTAGTTATGTGTTTATTGTAGTAGCTTTGTCTTGTGTGAACTGCTGGTCAAATTATGTTTTGAATCTGTATAATTTCTTTTGAGATAGTAAATCTAAGTGTTATTTCCAAATGCAATTGACCCCGTGTGATTTAGAACTTTCTATGATTTTTGCACACAAACAGTTCTGGTGAATGTGGAAGTGTATTGTTGTTGTTAGATTGAGTGAAAAGCCAATGTTCTATTATTGTTTATTTTGCCACATATTTAAGGCATAACTAGACTTCCTAAGTGATCTTATGGGACAGGAATGGGCCTAATTCCATTAATTGAAAATTTATAATGAATTTTTTAAGATGAGGATACAAATGTATTCAAGTGGCAGGATTTTTGTTTGTGGTTGAGATGTAAGCCAACTTTTGAAGTGTTTGTAGGTGGTACATAATTTTTAGAAAAATTACATATGTATTTTAAGGGGTTGAGAATCTCCCTTTAAAATCTCCCTTTAAAATTACATATGTATTTTAAGGGGTTGAAGCAAATTGTCATATTTAAAATTAAAGTTTTAAAGTTTTTTTATCAAATTATTTTTAATTTAAAAGTGATTTTTAACTTAAAAAATCTAAACTGATAAATAACTTTTACTTTTTTCTAAGTTCTTATTTTACCTTGAACTCAAAAGTAGTTTTTAGGTTTTTAAAAAGGATATATATAATTAATCTCTTAATTATAACTAAAAGTTCAATTGAATTTCTTAATTATTAAAGAGTGCAATGAGATCCTATTTATCTAAAAATCTTACAATTGCATCTTTTTCCTCATTACTCTTAATTTGTTGGAGGAAAGTTACACATAAACATTTTTACATTAGTTGTATTAGTAATCAATATAAAATTATCATCTTTTTACACCATAATTTGAAAACCAATGTAAAAATCTATTTATGTCATAAATCTTAACAAGAATATCATTTTTATAATGTAACCAATATAAATTCTTTTTGGTTGATTTCACATCACTTGCATTAAAAATTGATGTAAAATATATATTTTTATGACAAAAAAAATATGATTGTAGTATTTTTAAACCATCAAAGAATCTAATTATTAAACTTTTTAATAATTAAAAAACAATTAAATTTGTCATTATAATCAAGTGACCAATTATATAATTAAGCTTAAAAAAACAAACCCAAACCTTATAAAATCTAGTTTAACTCCAACACTTCCACCCGAAGTAGAGAGAAACTGTTGATTGTCATTGACCTTTTTCCCTAGTGTTTTTTGTTTTTTTTTTTGGTTTTCCTCTTCGATTAGTTTCTAGATGGTTTACCATAACAAGTTCACCAAACCCATAAGTCAACTCACACACTCACACACAAACATATATTTTATGAACACAAGGGTTGAAAAACTGTGTTTGCTGAGCTAGACACAACTGAATGTGAATTGGTTTGAAATAGCAATGAATTAGAAAACCCTATTTGGGACGACCTTGTTGGCTGATACTGTATCCTGGTGGCTTTGACCCAAACTTCAATTGAGCCTCATGTGCTTAATTTTTCCATTAGTATTCATTTCTAATCTTAGGTCAACTACCGCAGCCACCACACGCCGTGGCCGTTGGATCATCGTGGACTCTCTTCGAACGGTCATTGTTGTGCCTGTGACTATGTTGCTTTGCAATATTCAAATGCTTTTACTTTTGTGTGTGGATGTGGAGAGCTTACGTATAGTTGCACTAAAAACGTTTAACACATTATTAATGTCAAATTAGAAGAAAAAAAAAAGCATAATAAAAGTCAAAACCAAGCCTTCGTTGTCTAATTGAATTGAATTGGGCCTCACTTGTTCTTCGCAACGACAAAAGCCTCACACTATGCCTCCTCCATTATTATATATCCTTTTAACTTTATATACTAAACACTATAATTTATGTGGTGCATGGAGCATATTACTAGCACATAGAATTAATTCTTCTAGTCTTCAAATCATGTCTAACGTGCATCGTTTGGTGTCCTTTAATCTTTGTTTAGTTTAATTTTAAATTATTCTAAATAAAACTTCATAAAAAATGTTACGTTAAAAATACAAAAATATGAGATATTTTTAATATTTTTTTATTTTTGAAAAAATCAAATTAACTTGAAAAACTTATCTAGGAATTTTTTTTTAATTCCGAGTTTTTTTGAAAGAAAAAAAGGTAAGTGCCTGGCTCCATGCATTGAAGTGACAAAAAGATTTACTTTGAATATTTTTTTTATAGTAAATAAACACTAAACACCATCATAACGTTTCTCTTTCCAATGGTGTTGTGGGTGCCCAAATTAGGCTTTGAGCCTTTGACCTTGCAAAATAAATCAAAAGGAGTGATCCATTTTACGTCGTTTCATGTTGTAAATTATTAATGCTATATAGTTTGCTTTTAATAATCGTATTGAGAATCCATTCTTAATTTAAAAAACTGAAGTCCCATGACTTGCTGTTTGCTTTTACGCCAATACTTATCAAACACACGGTCAAACCATAAACAAAAGGACAAAAAGAAAAGGATGCAAATGCGAAGCATTCGATGAGATAGTTGCACAGTTATTTTCTATTACTCATGTGGACATATATTGAACAATTAAAATTTACTTGCATAATAGAAGAAGAATAAATATTTGTCATATAATATATATATATATATATATATATATATATATATATATATATATATATATATATATATATATATATATATATATATATATATATATATATATATATATATATATATATATATAAAACTTGATCTGGTTAACTATCACATATATAGTTCTTATAACGGTTAAAATTGGGTATTTTAACTGCTGAGGGTGCACGTTTGGATATTACAATTAGATTAACCTTGCTTTTGTTTCTCTTAATAAATTCATGAATGATATTAAAATCAATAAAAAATATTTAATTTAATGTAAAATAAAAATAAAAATAAAAAACAAATAACTAATAAAATAACGAAAATAATTATTTAATGAAATGTTAACTAAGCATTACCTCTTTAATTGACAAGGGAAATGTTTGTCAGAATAAGTAAAAGGAAATTTTAACTACCAGTACCATTTTATAGTATTTTTTTCTAAAGCATTCGTCATCTTGTAAGGAAATATTTATTACTTTTTTAACTACTACCATTTTTTAGTAAAATTCTATAAACATTTTATCCATCACAGAAATTAGCTATAGTTGCTTTAAGTTATCAATTCTTCGTGCATGTAATAGATTTAAAAGTATTAGATAAATGTTTTAAATTATTTTTAAAAAGTTAGTATTAAAGTATTAAGTATTTTTTACATTTTTAATATAAGAAAAAATTTTAAACAAAAGTTTAATATTATTTATTTCTGATCATATACTGCTAAATATATAATAAAAATGCCAAAATTTATTTATCCAAAAAATATGCAGAAAAAAATGATGGGAGTGTGACCATAGCTTTGGTTTTAGCTTGGGCGACGATAAGGAAAGTAGTACATCACCTTTAATAGCGTTGACTGTCGTGTTTGTAAAAAATGGAAATGCATAGTTTATGTCTTTATGAACAGAGACTTCATAAAGCACTATTGAATAGTATTAAGAACTTTTACGTCAAAAAGAAAAATAGTATTCCCCCATTCCTATCCGTTAAAAAAATGATAATTTTATTATATATGATAATGATAATTTGTAATTAGATATAAAAAAAGTTATTAGTGTATATTAATTAAATTCTTAATATTTAAGATAATTAAAATTATTTAAATGATTAATTAAAATATTCGCTGTTATTTTGTTATCTCATAACGTGATAAATTAACAAAATTTATAATAAAAATCATGAATAAATATTTCCTCAAAACAATTCAGAATCATGCAATTTATATAATGTCCGTACGCAGATTCAAATGAAACCATGTGCATTTGTCCGGAGCTGTTTCATCTGAAGAAATTTTTTATCCTGCTGTAATACCTATAGTTTATATTCTAAATTAAGCAATTATTTTCATTAAAGAAATTAAATTAAAAAAGTGGCATAAAATTAATATGTATTTATATAATAATGAGAAAATCTATAATTAATTCTAAGAATATGAAAAAAATCTATAATTAAAAAGAAGAAGTTTGGTTCCACTTCCACTCTCTTAATAAGTTGCCAGTTCGCATTTGTTGTCAAGTACACTGGATTCAAAAAGGAAAAACAAACAAAAAGCTATTGCACAGGATAGAGATCATTAACCATAATGATTATGTGTGTTTTTCAATTTTTTTAAAATACCAAATTTGGTTTTTTATGAAAAAATTAAATTTAACCTTTAAATATATAAAAAGTATAACAGATTAGTTATGAAAAAAAATTAGTGATAAATTAGTCTTCAAAATTTGTAACTTAATATTAAATTTATTATAAAAAAATATAATATTGACAAATTAATGATCTCTAAACCTTGTTAATAACAAAATGATTTTATAAATTTAAGATTAAAATATAATTTTTATTCTTTTATTCTCTAAAATATGTGATTTTAATTTATTTTTTTAATTGAAACATTTTATCTTTATTTTTAAAGAGTTTTTTATTTTAATCAAAGACATTTAATTCTCCACTTTTAAAAAAATTATTTATTTTTTTAGTAGTTGTGGTTAAATGTTGATTTATGTAATTTGACCGGTATATTCCTATTTATTATTCATATGATATATATTTTTTTAATTACTAGCAAACTTAATTTCTTAAAAAGTTTTAAAAAGTACATAATAAAATCTGAAAATGAAAAAAAATTAAAATCATAAATTTTTTAAAAAAGTAAAAGACAAAATATCTAAATTAAAAAAATTAAAAAAATAAAAATTATAATTTTTTTTAAAATAAAATATCTCAACTAAAAAAATAGAAAAAAATAAAATTACAAATTTAAAAACATAAGAAAACAAGAATTATATTTTAATTTAAATTTAATAACATAACCAATTTATCATACTTCTTACATATTAAAAACTAAATATAAATTTTCTATCTGGTAACTAATTTATTACCATTATAGTTTGAAGGATGAAAATGAGTTATTTTTCTTCTCTTGTGATCTGTTGCCCACTTTGGAACGAAGGGGAAGTGTGGGGCCCACCACCAACACGTCTTTTGGACCTTCATAGTAAAGTCTTTGCTTTGTCGTGGCGTACTTTCCTCTGTTGCAAACCCAATCTTCGCCCTTGGATCCACGAAACCTCTTTGACTTTTCCAACCACTTTCTCTTTTATAATAACCCTCTCCCCCACACCCTCCCACCAAACCCAAAACCTCTTCTTCTTACTCTCTTACGTTAATTCTTCGTTGTCTATGATGGCATTGGATATGATTGATGTTGTTCCCAGGACGAGGATGGAAGAAGAAAATATAGCAATACAAGAAGCAGCTTCCGCTGGGTTAAAGAGCATGGAGCATCTCATTCGTCTCCTTTCTCCTTCTTCTTCTCTTCACAACAACGTTAATAATCTCAATCTCAACCACCTCGACTGCTCCGAAATCACCGGCTTCACTGTCTCCAAGTTCAAACAAGTCATCAACCTTCTCAACCGCACCGGCCACGCCCGCTTCCGCCGCTCTCCACCCCAAGCCCAAGCCCAAGCCCAAGCCCAAGCCCAAGCCCAAACTAATCCTCAACCACAACCTCAGATCCAACAACAAGGGTTCAGTTTAGATTTCGTGAAGCCCACCATTCTAAACTCAAAGCCCATCAACAAAGACGAAACTTTGACTCTTTCAACAACCTCTTCTTCCTTCATGTCCTCCGTCACCAACGACGCCAGCGTCTCCGACGGCAAGATCGGACCTTTCCTCCCTCCCTCCGCCGCCAAACCCCCTCTCTCCTCCGCCCACCGGAAAAAGTGCCGCGACGCCGCCGCAGCACTCTCCGCCAAACCCTCCTGCCACTGCTCCAAGAAAAGGTTTGTTTTTTCCCCCCACACCCTTCGAAAAAAACAAATAAATAAACAAAGAAACTGGTGTTGATTAATTTTTGTTTTCTTAGGAAATCACGCGTGAAACGAACGATTCGGGTGCCGGCGATAAGCTCAAAGATCGCAGATATCCCACCGGACGAGTATTCGTGGAGAAAATACGGTCAAAAACCGATCAAGGGCTCACCTTACCCTCGGTATTATTCTATTCCTTCTTCTATCTTCATGCTGAATCGGTCAAAGTCAAATGCAGATCTCAAAGTTCTTTCTTTTTTCAGAAAAAAATTAACTATGATTAAGGTCTATGATAAAAGATCGAACTTTGTTCGGGTTTCCCAATAAATTTATATGTTGTTTTGAATGTTCGATATATTGAAAATTTATTTTTGGGTTCTCATCATTAAATCAACGAAAAAAATTATTGAGACTCAGAGTATTCGATCATTTCTCACAGACTTTAAACATATTTTAGTCTCTAATTAATGTATTGAAACTTCACTTCACTTCAATAGTTTACATGCCTAATGTTAAATTAAATTGAAACCTTTCTTTGATTATTCCAATTTTATTTAATGAACAATACTATAAAAAGGAGCATATAAGGAATTGAATATAGTAGTATAAGTTTTATGCTTAATTTAATTTGAGTAATAATTAATAATTAACTAAATTGGTTTTTGAATTGGCAGAGGGTACTACAAGTGCAGCACCGTGAGAGGGTGTCCGGCGAGGAAGCACGTGGAGCGAGCGCAGGATGACCCCAAGATGCTAATAGTGACTTACGAGGGTGAGCACCGTCACGTGCTGCCGTTAACTTCCGCCGCCGGCGTTAGTTTCGGCCATTGAGTTAATCGACGGCGTCTTTTGGAAACTTGACGGGGGACGTTAAATGAGCGTCGGATCGTGAAGTAACGGCGGATGCGAACAAGGATCGATTCGGTTCGAGGACGGAAAAAGAAAAGTGGCAACTAAAGTCAACTTTCGCGTTGTGGAATGATTTTGTTGACGAGGACTTTTGTGTAAATTTGACCCCAAGTAAAGTAGTGCAGGTCTCAAAGAATGAAAATTATAGTGATCTCATCTGTTTTTCTTTATTTCTATTTTTTTTTTAAAAGAGACATTTATTTATTTATTTATTTGATGTTAGAGTTGAATTGGTTGAAGGATGGGGCTGCAATAATTTTCTTGGTAGAAGAATAAAAAAATATTAATATTGGGAGATCTAAGTTGAAAGATTAGATTCTTTTTGTTGAAAGAAAGGACGGTGTTTGGGGGCAAAAAGTCAAAGTATGAGGGCCCCACAGAGAAGCATGTGGAGTTGGAATAATAATGATAACTTTAGCATTGAGTAATGGAAAGTAGGGGGGAAGGGAAGGAACAGGTCAATGGTTGTTATGGCGAGTGGGTCCCACTGCGTGTTGTTACTTCAAAATTCAAATATCTCTTTCTCTCTGGTCTCTAATCTCTTTGACTGGGGTGCGTGTCTCCAATTAAGTTACGTAACCTAACCTAACTAACATTGATGCCAAGGTTGACGGGTTGAGGCCATATAATAGTAGAATTAAAATTTTATGAATTCAAGTTTTTCTTAAAAAATTATAATTCAGAGAATTACAAACTACGTCAGTTTTTTTTTTACTGCAACAACAAATTACAAACTACATCATGTGAACAGATTATGGTTGATTTGTATAATCTTCAAATTACTCTTTCTTAATGAATCTGTAAATAGTTGCAATTGGGGTTGTGAAAGGAAAAATAAAATTATTGTTCAAATTAAATTGATTTTGAAAGAGAAAAGTTTTAAAAGCTAACATTGACGTACTTGAATTGTCAATTTGGATTCATCTAGTGAGTTGAAATAGGTTAGACTAAAAGAAAATTTTATTTAAACAAGTCTAATCAAATTTAAATGTTCAAGGTCTAATTTTGTCCTATTACTTGTCATATTAATTTTTAGAATTTGTTTAACTTATTTAAATGACAGGGCTTGTTAGCCACTAGTTAAATTAAATTGAAATTAAAGTTAAGAAGTACATTTGAAGGGGAAAAAATTGAATATTCATTATATGGAATTAGAATAAAAACATAATTTATTAAAAAAAATTCGATAATATTAAGATCAAGAGTGAAAAAAAAAAGACTTTTACTCTCTTCGAGGATTTTATGGAAACCGTGTTCCCCCTATCATTATTGTTGCTGACTAGACTAATGTACCTTAAGATAAACTTGCACTTGTCTCTTTTAGAGACAAGGTTATGTCCCAAAAATTGATACCCCTAAACGTCCAAAAATTGACCTAATTGCTCAGAAATTGGTTTCTATTGAGTATAAAGGAGTAAACCCCCCATGCTCGATGAACTCTATTTTCCTTGAAAAGATGCATTGATAATAAAGCTCTTAGGAAAATTTGTTGGCTATGTGACTATGAAAGACCGATTTCATAAACCATGGAAGCTCCAAGCTGGTTACAAAATGATTGACGTTGACAATGGTTACTACATGGTCAAGTTTGACTTGGAAGCTGATAGGGAAAAGGTTATTGAAGGATGGTCATGGAAGCTCTTTGACCATTACCTTGTTGTGAGTGTATGGAACCCATTGTTCGTATCGTTTGAAGAGAAGTAGATAAAATCATGGTATGGGTAAGGTTTCCAAACCTAAACATTGTCTACTATGATGAAAGTTTCTTGTTGGCACTTAGATCTGTGATTGGGAGTCCCATTATGGTTGATACTAATACCCTAACTGTTACTAGAGGGAGGTTTGCTAGGGTTTGTGTGGAGATCGATCTTAACAAACCTGTGATAGGAAAGGTTCAAGTGGATGGTTTATGGATGAAGATGGTTTATGAAGGTTTACATATCATATCCTCCAAATGTGGGTGTTATGGGCATGCTACCAGAGATTATAAACAACCAGATGTGTCTTCCCCTCAGTGGGTGTCTTAAAACGCGATAGCTGGAGAGCCAACCCAGCAAATCAACGTAGGCCGGAATGAAAAGGGACATAAAGAGATGGCACCTACGAATGTGGAAGATCCTCATGGGGATTGGATGATGGTTTCTAGGAAGAAAAGGTCTAATTTTCAAAATACAAAGAAAGCAAACCCTATTAAGGAGGTGGAATAAAAGAAAGATGCAGCTCGAACAAGAGGACAAGATTGGGTCCACAGTGATAGAGACTCCTCAAAGTAATAGCAAGACTAGATCCCAAGACGCTAAAGTTTGGACTAAGAAGAAAAGACCAAGAGTTAATGACCAGAAGGGAAAAGCAGCATACATCCTCTCTTTGGCTAATGTCACTAAAGAAGCCATATGAGGAATTAATAGTGGGAATAAAAACCTTTTTTCGAGTTTCAATACAAGGAAAATTCCCTCTCAGGAAGCCAATATTGTCCTTCCCATTGTGAATCGATTAATTGGGTTAGAGAGACCTTTAGGAGCTAATCCTTTTGTTCACCCTTCCTTGTTCCATGAAGGCGGGACTTTGGTTAGACCTCCCCTTCCTCCTGCCCCTAATCTGACCAAGATTGATGAAAGGGATGGGCCTACCCAAAATCTTTCCATCCAAGTTGATTAGAATGTTCCCATTCAAATTGATCCCCCTTCTTGGGAGTTGGAGCCTAAAGACATGGATTGCCTGAATCATGTCTAATGGGGTTGTTTCTTTCCCTTTAAGCTCTTTTCTAAGACCTTGTTATCTAGTTCCTTTATTATCTAATTGTTTTTATGATGATGAATTTCAAAAATTTCTTTGTTTTCTCTTGAAATGTTAGGGAGCTGCCAATAAGGTTTGCCATAAACACATTTGTGACATTTGTGCCATATTGCGTCCCATGCTCCTTTTCATTATGGAGATTCATTTTGCTTTTGCCAAAACCTTTTCTTTTTTTAATAAGATTGGCTATGATCTTGTGGAGATTGTTGAGGCCTAAGGCCATGCTGGAGGTATTTGGGCTCTTAAAAGTCGTGGGCTACCTTGCACCTTCTCCACTTTTGAAGTCCATCAACAAGCTATTTCCCTCCAACTCCGATATGGGGAGGAAGTCTGGATGTGTACGAGATTATATGTTATTCCTCTACCTTCTACTTGCTCTAAGCTTTGGGATCATTTCAAATATCGTAATCCTCTTATCCATCAACCTTGGATGCTTTTAAGGGATTTTGATGAGATCATTTATCCTACTGAGCAATGTGGGGGCTTCTTTCCTAATGCTAGAGCTAATGTCTTTGGTAGCATGATTGATGTGTGTTTCTTGTTTGATGTTTACTCCATCAGTAGTTTTTTCACTTGGCAAAAAAGGTGTAGAAATAATGTTATCATCTCCCGTATGTTGGATAAATGCTTGACTAGTGATACTTGGAAGAATATGTTTCCTAATGCTTATGTGGAGGTTCTTTGCAGGATGCATTCAAATCATAATCCTCTATTCTTGAGATGTGATCGTCAAGAGAATAGAGGTGTCAAACCTTTTAAATTCGAAGCAACGTGAACCACTCACCCACAATACAAGATTGTGGTTGCTAGAGCTTGGGGAAGACATTTTGATGATGCTACCAAATACATGTCATTTTGGGTTATTTTTTATGTGTTTAGGGTTCAATATACTTTTATTTAATGTGTTTTTTCAACAACATCAAACTCTCAATAGGAATGCTCTAGTACTGCTATCACTTCCACAAGTTATTATCTAGTAGTAATACATTATTAGACTTGATTATTTAAGTATTATAAAATTTATGGTTTATTATTTTGTTTTATTATGTTGGTAAAATTTTTAATTGATATGTTATTTATTAATATTTTGTTATTGTTTTTATATGAAGTAGACTATTACCAGTCTATGAAACTCCCACGAGTGTATATAGACTCTTGAGTTAGATAATCTTGGTTCCAATTGCTTATTGTTAATGTCCAGCAATTAATTACTCGACAAAATTTTTGAAATCTTATTTTAGAATCCTCTACTTGCTTCCTTGTTCTTCTCATTGTGACTTGGTGGTTTATATGGAAGGCTCGTTGTAGGTTTATCTTTCAGGATGAAGTGTTTTCTCCTCGTGTTGTTGCTATGGCTACTAGCTCCCTTGTAAAGGATATTCATTGTGCATATCATGTCACTAACCTTCCTACCTCCCAAAGTCGGTTTATAAGTTGGTCCCTTCTTCTCTTGACTTCGTGGCTATTAATGTGGATGGGTGTTAGAGCAGATCCCAAGAAAATGGGTTTTGCTGGTATGGTTAGGGATCATTTCAGTAATTGAATCTATGGCTTTGCTGGTCATGTTCATGGGGAAGAAGTTATTTTGGGTGAGCTTATGGGAATCTTCAGGGGTCTTCTAGAGACTTGGAACCTGGGCTTTCGAAAAGTCAACTTGTTTTTCTGATTCCTAGTATTCCATGATTTCCATCTCCATGATTCACAACCAATGTTGTGATTTGCAACATCAAGGTCTCATCAAAGCATCCAAGATATGATTTCCAGGGACTTGATTGTCACTATTGTTCACACCTAGAGAAAGAAATATTTTGCTTATTTCCTTGCTAAATCTGGGGTTGATCAAAGTCTGGATTGGATGTTTTGGACATTTCTCTCTTCTTCCATCATCTCTTTTCTTATGGTTGATGCCATAAGAGTCTGTTTTGTTAGGTCTTAGCTTTTATTTTCTATTCTTCATGTACCCAAAAAAAGACCAAGAGTGAAAATAACTCCAATCAACACGTGGCTCAAAACAGGAATAGTTTTGCTTCATGTTTGTGTTGTTAATCTTGAATACTTTGTAATTGAATTCAGAAAAATCCTTTAAAAACATATTAGGATAAATAGTCAAATTTATTTTTGGAAGTGTGATGCAGAGATAAATTGGTCTTTGAAGGATGGAAAAAACAAATTTAGTCCCCAATGTGCAAAAAATACAACAAATTAGTCTTACCATTAAATTTGAGGTCATTTTGTTATTAAGTTGTAATGTTCAATGATCAATTTGAAAATAAATTGTACTTTTTGATAATCAATTTGATATCAAATTGGGTTGTTTATTTAAACTTACTTGTTAAAAAAAACACTTATTTTAATAAAATAATTAGTTTTTTTTAATGTGTTTGATTAGCTGTTTTTTACTTAAGAACTGCTTATTTTAAGAAGCAAATTTTGATCTGCTTAGAAAATGATTTTTTTTAATGCGCCTATTTTAAAGCTACTTTTTTAAAAAGTTTAAACAAACTTACTCATTGCTTGTTAGATTAATTTGTCGCACTTTTTGTGTACATTCATGAATTATATTTGAAATTTTTTTTCTTTTTCATGAACTAGTTTGATTATTTAACCATCATATTATTTTAAAGTAAATCAAAATTATTATTTTTAAATTTTAAAAAATATGAAGAAGAAAAAGTGATAAAAATTGGTTAATAATAGGTAAAAAAGAAGAAATAAAGTTAAATATGTTTTTTTCTTCATATTTTTAATATATTTTTTTCAATTTATTACTTAAAAATATATTTTTTTTAGTTTATTATTTAACATTTTCAAATTTTTATTTTTGATATTCATTATTAATTTTATTCCATTAAGTGATGATATAACAAATTAACAGAAGATTACATCATTCATTAAGTAATTATGTAATAAACTAACAAAATATTATATCATTATTTAACATATTTATACTAACGATAAATATGAAAAATAAAAATATAAAAATATGATGTAGTAAAAAACAAAAGGTAGTAAATTGAAAAAAAATGAAAAAATTATTATTAATTGGATGTAGTAGGTGAAAGACAAACTTACTTTCAAGTGCCTTGTCCCTTGGGAATATATGACAGGTCAGGTCACTCTCTGTACTCTGCACTGACAACTTCCCAAGAAGCATAAATTAGGCCCATGGAACCAATGCCTATGC